>NW_020229252.1:57500-327500 GCF_003227725.1 Camponotus floridanus
TATAGTAAAAAATTATAATAAATCGTAAAAAATATTTACAAATTTTCTACAACTTTTTACGAACATTTTGAGCGATGAGTTAGTTGTAAAAATTGTAGATAGTAATTAAATTAATGTAATTATAGAAAATAATTTTTAACGTAAATTTATGAAAAAATACAAATGTGATCCAAAACGTGTATTTTAAGATAAGAATTACGTAAAAATAATATAAAAAATTTGCAATTACATTATAAAATTATCGCATTAATTTTCGCATAAAATATTGTAAAATTATTTTTTCATCAGGATGGTGTTTTAAAAATTAAAAAAATAATCATGAAGAAAAGTTTGTTTTATTTTTGTTATACTTTTCTAAATATTGAAATAAAAAACTAAAATATTTATATTTTTAGAATACGAAAAATATGAAATAAATTTTTATAATAAAAATGAGGAAAATAATTAATGATGCGTATATCTGTAATAAAATGATTCACACATAATTTAATTATAATACATAATTTAATTTAATTATATATCTTTTTTCTCATTAAAACGACAAAAACACTATTAACTCGAATATGTTAATATTATTTAATTTACCATAAAAGTGATAATGCTATATACAATAAAATAAATTTTATAATAACATATTATTAATATAATATTATATTACATATTATATCAACATTATATTACATATAAATAGTAATAATGTAATATCATATTATATTAACATATTATATTAACATTATATTACATATAAATAGTAATAATGTAATATCCCGTAAAAAAAAGTTTATAGATAATTATATATAATTAAGTAAAATTAGATATAATTATATATAATTACATATATTAAAGCCTATTTATATTATCATTTATATCCCGTGTAGAAAAAGTAATAAGGTTTTGAAAAAAAGAACCTGATTAATGCCTTAAAATTAATCGGGCCCTACTAAGTATAGAACGCTTGGACCCTACATGGTTTGTAATAAATGGTGTTTTAGGGCCTGATAGGGAAATATTATCAGGATCCTATGTGGAAACACTATTGGAGCCTCATCAAAAAATTTTATATTGTCCGCGATTCGAAATTTCACAAATATTTATAGGATATGTAAACCAAGATTCTGTAGATATCATATAACATTTAGTGGAGATACTTATATAGATATATTTATTATTACATATTGATATTTATTTCTACATTTATTCTATCTTCTATGATACATATATGAATTCGTGATAAAAAAAATTAACCGTTTGCGGTTAATTTTTAGACCTCTAGGGCTCCTCACAAAAAATAGAAGAGATGCGGTTATAACAGTTTTCGAGCTAATGCGCTCTTTGATCGATAAGCCGTGATTCCCGAGATCGTGGCTTTATATACTGTCTTAGATGGATTCTACTTTATTATTATTATATTATTATTATATCAAGATATTTGTAACCTATCGAATTACACAAAAAATTTTATTACAATTCTTTTTCGTAGAGGCCCCGTTTGCCTAGAAATTTTTTGCTAACAGTGTCGTTTGTCGACATCCTATTTGTCGACATCCCGTTTGCGCTCAACAATTATTGCCAACAAATCGATTACCTATGAGATTTAATGCGCCCAAATAAAAAATCAAGTTAAACGTACGTTTGCACACATAACATTATTACCAACAGATCAATTGCCTACAAGCCCCATCAATGTGAAACCAGGTTTATATTGTACGGTTTCATGTGGGTTTGCAACTTTACATGCGATGCGAGGTTCACCCTACACCACCCCTGAGTCAGTACGAAACAAGGTCTATTATTGTATGATTCAATATGGATTTGCATGATATTTAAAAATTAGATATAATTCGTGAAAGTTCTTTTTTTTTAACTTTTTATTAAACGAGCGATGACTAAAATCTTTTGAAAGTCATTCAAAGTCGTGGCCTTGATATGTCCTTAAAAATTAAATCATTTAAAATCAAGATCAACTGAAAATCATTTCGAACAGACTGTCTGAATGTAATATTTACTTTTACGAAGAACATATTTAAAAAGTGTCTTAATTTTTGAATCACCAAAAATCCTTCTCATTTACTTCATTTTTTATCCTAAAGAAACCGATTTACAAAATTTGATCAAATCAGAGCATTATGTTTTTCGAAAGAACAGCCTATTTTGTGCAAAATAAAGCTTATAGGCAATCGATCTGTTGGCAATAATATTATATGCGCAAACGTGCGTTCGTCTCTTAATTTTTTTATTGTGCGTAATAGAGCTCATAAGTAATCGATCTGTTGGCAATAATTTTTTACGCAAACGGGATGTCGACAAACGCTGCAAAAAATTTGTAAGTAAACGGGACGTTCCTCCCGTCTCCATTGTATAAATATGTGTAACTATATCAAATCAATTGTATATATGATATAATTATAAATTTATATAATTATATCAAATTATATATAATATAATAAAATCATATTATCATATTATCATATTATATATAATTACTAGTATATATCAAATTATATATAATTATATATAATAAAATATATTTATATTATTATTTATATATAATTATATTAAAATATATGCAACTTCATATCAAATTATGTAAAACTATATTTTTATTAGTTATTTACGAGTTATTATATTTATACTTATTATTGAGTTATTAGTATTATTATTATTATTATTATATAATACTCGGAAAAAGTATTCTAATGTGTAATTTTGCGTAATTCAATAAAGGATTATAAATAGTGTTTAACATCCCACTACGATAGACTCTATAAAATGGAGAGTGTCTTGCGTGCGGGGAGGGGATAGCGGCCGAATGCGCAAGCGATCCCGTGGCCCCCCTCCCTCCAATTGTGCGCGACAGTGTCCACCATGGCGTTTTAGCGGGTAGCCGAGAGGTTTTTATCTCTCGCAGTTCCGCATAACCGTTTCCTAGGGGATATGTATAAATGCATTTCCCCATGTTAAAAAAAAGGGGATTATAAATAGCTTGACATAATAATATATAAATGATAATATAAACAGATCTTAATACATATGTAATTATGTACAAGTTGGTCCATTTAAGTAAGGCCACTTAAATATCTCTTCGAAGTGTGATGATGCAAAAAATATTTTTTACATAATGTGAATGGTATCGAAAAGCCAATATTCGGCAAGAATATTTTTTTTGCAAGATTTTTTTTCGGAGTTTTCAAGGTCATCGATGTTTTATTGTATACAAATATGTATTTTTTTTATTGCATCTTATAGCTGATTAAAAAATACATTCAGACATGTATAATAACATGATCTTGGCCAAAGCCAGCGATCTCAATGAACATAAATTTACGTGAAACTTTAATTTTTGAAGATCGAGGTAATTTTAAGATCATGTTATTATACATGTTTGAACATATTTTTTGATCATTTTTTGATTTTTTTACACACTGCAATGAATAAAAATATACAGTTGTATGTAAAAAGACATCAATGACCTTGAAAACTCCAAAAAAATGATCTAGAAAAATGACTTAGAACAAAATATTTTTACCGAATATTGCTCCTTCGATAACATTCCCATTATGTAAAAAATATTTTTTGTATCATCATAACTTGAAGAGATATTTAGGTGACCTTACTTAAATGGACCACCCTGTATAATTATATAATATATTTAATATTTTATTTAATTATATATAATTATTTATAAACTTTGTTTCTGGGTAGATATTTCAAAATAAAATAATTTATATATAAAGAAATTTTTTTACATGCTTATTAAAAATCATAATTTTACATGCCACACACACGTACGCACGCACGCACGCACACGCATATGTATATTAATATTGGAACCAAAAATTAAAATTATATACGTACATAAAGAAATAATAACCATATATTATTATTACCATATATTATATATACCATTATTATTACTTAAATAATAAAATTATTACTTGGTTATACTTTTATATTAAAATATTATATATAAAAAGTAACCAATAATATATACGATATTTTCAACTAATTGTAAGGAAAAAAATTTGACGTAGAACTTATATGGCACAACAATTCGAGAAATAATAGAAATGCATTTGATACATATTGCCGTTCGTTGAAGAGAATTTACTGTGCTGGAGAAAGGATAATGACATTGCGAAGGTTCGCAAATGGGTAAGGTAGATAGCTGAGGTCGTGGTAGCAAGCTGAACGACAAGAGGAAGCGGCAGGAAGTAAGCCACGTGCGCATGTGGCACAAGCATAGACTATATCGTGGTTCCCTTAATCCGTAACTTAATTAATGTCATCGGTGGAGAACTGTGCTTCATAATTTGATTTTCACGATGACGCCTCACCATAGATGTTACGATATTTGAACGATGAACGAATTACCTATCTTTCAGACACCGATAAACGTTTTGTCTTTTCTATCATAATCGAAAAAGCAATAAAATATCTAAAAGAAATTAATTAATTAGCAGAATAATTTGATAGTCTTCATTCCATTAAAAAAGTTTAAAACTATAAATTAAAAAATATATCACCATCTACAGGAAACACATTCAGAATATTAAAAAATAGTTAATTTTTTAACTTATTAAGATTTTTTTATTTATTTCTTTAGTTTTTTAATAATATTTTTTATTTCTATTTTTGAAACAATTAAGATAAATCTATAACAAAATTAATAAGTGATTAAACAATTTAATGAATAAATTATTTTTATTTCAAATTTAGTACTTACAAAAGTATTTTAATTTAATACACTTACAATAATATTAATTATCAGTAATTTTGATAATTAATTTTGATAAATAATAGATAAAAAACAACTATAAATAGTATGTTATATTGAGAATTATACATATATTACATTATAAGTAGAATAACATCAAAGCATATATCAAAAGTACTCAATGAAAATACTTTATTATAGTGTTTTGGAAAGCTCTCGACATAAGCTATAAAAATATGCAATAAAAAATAGATGGTTCTATTTAAGAAATTAAAGGTGTCCTTGACCTAACCTTAACGATGCCATCCAAGGTCAAACCAATGACACCATCTTATGTTCCCCTCAAAACCATCCAATTTTTGTCGAAAACGTTTTTCTCTAAAATGCTTAATTTTTGAAAGAAAAGAGTGTACGGGTGGTATATATGTATACATATATATATATATATATATATATATATATATATATATATACAGGGTGTCTGGAACATTTTTGCAGTCCCGAAGTGTGAAGATAGATTGGTTCAAATTAAGGAGGAACGTACTATACTATTTTGCGATATTCGCAATAATTAACGAAAAATAAATTAAAGAAGATCGGCCAATGCGCGTGGCTAGAAGTGCGTGGCGGTGAAGGCGGTCTTAGTGTAATATATATACAGGGTCTACCAAAAGTGTGGAAACCCCTAAATATCTCGGAAAATATACGTTTTACAGAAAAGTGTTTCCAACAAAAGTTGTAGGGTTTAAGAAGATCTATATACTGATTCTATCAGTTTGACCTTGGATGGCGTCGTCAAGGTCAGGTCAAGGTCACATTGACTTTTTTAAATGACACCCCCTACATTTGATTGCATATTCTTATAGCTTAATTCAAGAGCTTTCCAAAACACTATAATAATGTTCATTTTTATTAAGTACTTTGCGAGTTATGAGGGTTGAATGATAGAGTAGCGCCGGTATTAACATTATCCAAGGTGTACTACATGGAGGTTACTCGCTCGGATTTGCATCTGTTGTGTGTGTGATCCAGCTAACTAAGGCAAGATCGGTCGTGGATCCAGTCAGCAAAAGCAAAGACCCAACCAAATTACAATCGAGCATTTAAAGACCTGGAAAGCAATCGACATAGTAAACAGTAAATAAATTTGTGGATGCTCATTTATCATAATAATTGTTCGAAATGTGTGCGTGTGCGTGCGTGCGGTGCGTGTATACAGAGATCAGGTTAGGTTGCACCAAACGATTGCAAATGTGTTTCAATGTGTTAAAGTAAATGCTGAAAGTGGCTGCCATTTACTTCCTGACAATATGCTAATCTTTGGTAGAATGTAGAAATGACTTTACGATTCGTTTCAAAAGGTATCAAAGCCATTTCATCCCTTATTCGCTGTATCAATTCGTGAATGGTTTTAGGTTTTGTTCTGTAAACCTTACTCTTCAGATATCCCCATAGATAATAATCAAGAGGAGTTAGATCTGGTGACCGAGGTGGCCAATCCTCTCCTCCCTCATTTCCGTTCCTTCTTCCTATCCACCGTAGCGGAAAAGTCTCATTTAAAATACGACGTGGTCCTGCACCAAAATGAGCAGGAGCTCCATCATGCTGAAACCATATTTCTTGGAAATTATTTGGAAAAGTATTCTGTATGGCTGGAATTATTTGATCAACAAGTAATCTCTCATACCTTTGAGCGTTCAAATATTCTTCAAAAAAAAACGGCCCTATTAAATAGCCATCTATTATTCCGCACCATACATTTATTTTTTGTGGATGTTGTGTGTGAGTTTCCCGCACCCAATTCGGATTCTCATCTGACCAGAAACGAAAATTTTGATTATTAACTTCTCCCGTTAAGGTAAAAGTTGCCTCGTCTGTGAAAACAATTTGATAAGGGAAGATGGGCCGGACATCTATTAGTGCCATCATTCTTTCACAGAAATGTATACGACGCTCCTCATCTCCGTTTTGCAATTCTTGAACGTATTGCAATTTATATGGATGGAACTTGTTCTTCTTTAAAATTCTCCAAACCGACATGGGAGCAATATCGTGAGTTTGAGCGACTCTCTGAACACTAGAATTGGGATCTTCAATAAATGTCTGCAGAACATCAAGTTGTTTTTCTTCGTTGGTTGCAGACAATGGTCTTCCTGACTTAGAGCGATTTCTTACGCTACCAGTTTGTCTAAAACGTTCTATTGTTTTTAACACAGTGGACTTATTAATTCGACGGTTCGGATACGTGTCATTAAATAATCGAACGACATCAGAGAACGATCTTTCGTTATCACCCCATCCACGCATCATGAGGATAGTGATTCTTTCACGTTCCGACAAGTCGCCAGCCATTTTTAAAACGTTTAATTTTAATTAATCGTACGTTGTATTTGGACGATAACAATTAATTTCTGCTTGCTCAAAGCTGAAGTTAGAAGGTGCTCGTTCTTTGATAGCTTTATACATTCTTAGTTGAATTTTAAATGCGAGTTAGACTGCATGTAGTGCGTCACATAGCGGTAAATGAAGGAACTAACGAGACGTTTCATACACGTTTTATGGAACAATTTTTTGGCAATTTGACTTCAGCGAAATATGAGGATATGTTGAGGAATCGATCTTGCCTTAGTTAGCTGGATCACACACACAACAGATGCAAATCCGAGCGAGTAACCTCCATGTAGTACACCTTGGATAATGTTAATACCGGCGCTACTCTATCATTCAACCCTCATAACTCGCAAAGTACTTAATAAAAATGAACATTATTATAGTGTTTTGGAAAGCTCTTGAATTAAGCTATAAGAATATGCAATCAAATGTAGGGGGTGTCATTTAAAAAAGTCAATGTGACCTTGACCTGACCTTGACGACGCCATCCAAGGTCAAACTGATAGAATCAGTATATAGATCTTCTTAAACCCTACAACTTTTGTTGGAAACACTTTTCTGTAAAACGTATATTTTCCGAGATATTTAGGGGTTTCCACACTTTTGGTAGACCCTGTATATATATATATATATATATATATATATATATATATATATATACATATATATACACAGAATGTTCCTAAATTCGCGATAAATATTTTAATGACAAATTCTTTGTAACAATTTAAAACGAAAATTCTAATACAAAAATATCGAGGCTATAATAGTTTTTAAATGAGAAAAGTTTAAAGATCACGAATGATAGGGCTAGAGTTTCGCGCGCTCAGGAGTGGCAAAATGGCTAGTGATAAAGGTCCATGAATCAAATACTTTTAACATTGGTAAAATTATTGTGAAAATATTCAAGAATTTTATTAAAAATCTATTTCTACTTATCCATAATAAATTATAATAATAGTTTAAAATGTTTTCATTTAATAATTTAATATCGATATTGATATCTGCTGTCATATTTAGCTCCACTGAAGTTCGATATATAACAGCTGACACATATCAATATTAATATATTAAATTATTAAATAAAAGTGTTTTAAACTGTTGGTATAATTCATTATGGATAAATAGAAAATAATAGAAAAAAATTTCAGAGATTCTATTTTATTCTTTTGTAGGAAAATATTGGATGCTGAAGCAGTTCGTTATTCTTTAATAATAAAAAAAAATTAAATTTGATTTAGCGAGCAATAGAAATAGAAAATTATAAACTGTTATTTTATTAAACTTTAGATTTTTGGATTCCATTTCTTAACAACAAAATAGCTCTGAAATGGCTTTTTTACTCAAAAAATATATAAAAAATTTAAAATCTTATTTAATAAATTACATATAATTCCTAAAAAATTATTTTAAATATATGTATATAACTTTTCTTTCTAACTTTGAAATTATAAAGATAAAATATAAGAAAAGCAATATAATTTGATAATATCATATCGTTATTAATATAAAATCTGTAATAATTTTAATAATAATTTGAATGAAAAAACTTAAAAAAGTTACAAGGAAACTTTTTTATGTAAATATAAATAAAATTTAAATGTAAAATTTAAATTTGAATAAAAAAAAAAAATATTCTTATTATTACTTTCTTTAATAGATTTATAAATATATCTATCAAAATCATTTTTTTATATTTTTAATCTTATACAATTTTAAAATCCTAACATGATCTAATTTTCATAATCTCTAACATTCGGCTAGTTACGAATTATCTAGCCAGTTAAATATTTCTTATAAAGTGTGGAGAGAAAAGATACTAGATATAAAGATGAAGGCATTACAAAGCGTTTCCAGCAGTTTTTATATAACATTGTATTTCATTGCTCTTGTTCAATATGTTATTTTTGCATAAAAATTATAAATAATTTGAATAAATAGATTTGAGAAAATAACATTACACGTAATTATTATTCGTAAAATTGTTATTCATAATTTCGTTCTTAATTACTCGAAGCTACTTTTTCCATCATAAAATTTGTAATCAGTTTGACATCAGTTGTAGTTATTGAAAAAAAAACTAACAATAACGGCATTACAAGCAATGCTTTACTTCTCAACCCTAAATAGAAAATAAAATATAAATTAATAATAATATACATTATTGTTCATATAAAATCCACATTAATTACGAGAGATTGGATAACAATTTATTAATATGTGATGCGATATTTTATTCTCTGAATCAGTAAAAATGTCAGTGATTAAAATAATGACATAAAAAGAGATTTCATCAAAAATCAGTAAGTATTATTGATTTCCAATGAAAAAATTTACAGTTGTCTGTCTTATGTCTTATTGATTATGGCAATAAAATTTCACTAAAAAAATTTTAATTATAATTATATATATATTGCTACTTATATGCGCCTTGTGACGTACTTTTTGCGAAGATAAAATCGTCTTTCGATGTACTTCAAAACATCGATAAAATCACAAGTACCAACGAGAGCGGAGTTGAATACATAGTCGGATTTCCGATAACGGACATGACACACAGCGCGTTCCTATTCTTCCAAGTCGTGTATTTGCCAGAAAAGGTTTCTCGAGTTTATTCAACGGGATGACCCGTAAATCCTCTTACTGAACGTTCTGTACATCCGGTTCAATCATTTTAATCTCGTAACTCTATATCGAAGACGAAACCTTAAACGTTTAAAAATCTGTGTATGTGTGCATATCTTGGCACGTGTTGCAACAGCAAGTATCACTAGGTAAGCTATTAAACTCTTACTCCTTTTTACCTCAACGAAACGTGAAACCTTTCTCACTGTCAAGGATTCTTTGTAATACGGGAAGTTTGAGTTTCATATGCTATCTTTAACATATATGTTGTTCTATTAAAACTGTTGAAATAAGAAACCTACAATAGCGAATATGTGTTTTCCTCAATGTTTTATTTCCAACAATTAGAAATATTTTCATTGTTTCGTTATGTAACATTTAACATTTTTATTAGAAATGCTGCATTATAAAAATTCATATTCAATGTACACGACTTAATTCAAATTCGATTCTCTTTTCTTTTTATTAAAAATAAACAAAATATTTCTCAATAGATAACCCTATTACTTACATAGCCCTATTACTTACATAGCTAAATAGTAAAATAAATAGTTTGCAATAAAATGTAAAATACCGCAAAATTTATAATAAAATATCATATAAAAAAATCGAAAAAGCTGCTCTAAGCTGCAAAATATTATCAATACAATATAATTTCTATAATAAATCTGATATGTAATTTTTAATAAAATAATCTTAATAAAAATTTGAAATACAGTGTTTTTAATTATATAAATATAGTTAGTATGTTAGAGAAATATTGTAATGATGTGATCAAATAATTCAATACCTCAGACACAAATCAGAGATTAAAATTATTTTCTATTATTTTTTTATAAGACATTTCCGAAATAAAACGCTTCATATATCAAAATTTATATTTTAATTTATATTTTAATATTTTATATTTTAAGTTAACTTTATATTTTAATTTGTGTGTAGATAACATATAACGATGTGGATGATATATTTACAAAGTTATAAAAAATATCTAGTACGAAAATATATCTTGTGTCTATCTAGATATGTACAAAGAAAAAATTTTTTGAAAAAATAAAGAAGCAATATTCTATAAAATTGGTTTTAATATATTTAAGAATTTAGTGTACCTATTATAACGCAACCTATATAACGCATTTTTACGAAATATATTATCTTTAAACTGTGTTTTATTTAATACTGTGTTTTATTAAATAAAAAACATGTGTAGCATTCAAATCTAATAATAAAATATGTAATATATCTTTTAGATACATGAAATGATTCTACATGTATCATAAAATAAAAAACTTTGTATGCCTAAAAATCTTTCTTTTAAACTTATTAATCCTTATATTGTATTGTTATTTTTAGCAACTTAAAAGTGTACAGGGAGTTATTTTCTTTTTGTCCAACGCGTTTTTCAATCATTAAAACTGTCCAAAAAAATCTGAAAAAAGTTATGTACCTTCTTTGATCCTCTCTTAAATAAAAGTTAAAATAATAAATTTGCAAAAAAAAATTGCTTTAATATATTTTTATTAAATATATGAAACAAAATCTCAAAATGCTCGCTATGAAAACATTAATGAAATTAAAAATGACCACCGTGTACAGAGTAAGGATTAAATATTAAAAATTTTTAACATTATAACATGTGAATTGTTATATCATGCAAATCTGTATAAATATTTTATTAGATAATGTTCATATATTAGATCTCATACATTTAATATTGTTAAAAGAAGATTATATATAGATATTTATTAATGCAAAATTAAACAAATCTTGTTCTTAGATTAATAAATAAGAAATATATAAATTAAATTAATCCATAATTTGTAGTGTTGGGAAAACTGCAGATTGGAAATAATACAATTATCAACGCGTATTTTATTGAAAAATTTATTGAAAAATATGTAATTTGCAATTAACAATTCCATATTTTTTCTTCGAAACAATTATTTTCTTTACACTAATTCCTCTCCTTATTTTGTACATGAAAATATTAAGGTAGGATAATCGAAAAATGAATATTTTACTAGATATTTTACGATTTATGTAAAATTAAGAAATGATTTTAAGCCTTATAACTCGGAAAATACTTAATGAAAACTAACTTAATTATAATGTATATATACTTATTACATTTTTTGTAAATTTCTTTTTGAAATTTGTTGCTGGTACAAGAACTCCCAGGAAAAAAAGTTTATGTCTAATTATATCCCGGGAAAAAAAGTCCAAAATTGTCCTGTGCCATATATGGATTTTGTCAATCTATTTATGTTTTGTCAAATATAGTCATATATGATATCATATATAAATAAATATTATCAGATCTGAAAACCATGACTCCGACCACTTAACTGCTTCTATAATAATATAAATATAACTATTGTTTTTAAATACTGCATAATAAATTATTAATTAAATATATAATGCAAGATATAATTTTTAGAGAAAATTATATTTGTCTATATAAAAAAAGGTAAAATCATATATAATTATATATAATCTTAAATGATTATATATCATATATGATTTATATCAAAGCATACATGAAACTAACCTTTGCTTTGCTTTTATACGCTTTATATGCTTAGATATGATATCAGTATCTGACTATGTCTGATTGCATAAAATGACGTGAGGTATCTAATATCATTTTTTAAGATCAGAAATAGTCAGAGATGAACATCATATCTGAGCATATATAATACAAAAACGTATACTCTGATAAAATCATATGTGATATTATATATAATCATATGTCTGTATATAATTTTACTTTTTTTACATAAATAGACATGAATTTTTTTTCTTATATCTTGACATAACAGTATAAAATAATATGTAAATGATAGTATAAATAAATCTTAATATATATAATTATATATAATTATATTTAAATTTATCTAATTGTATATAATTATTAATCTTTACTTGAGTTCTTTTATGTGTGTGCGTGTGCGTGTGCGTGTGCGTGTGCGTGTGCGTGTGCGTGTGCGTGTGCGTGTGCGTGTGCGTGTGCGTGTGCGTGTGCGTGTGCGTGTGCGTGTGCGTGTGCGTGTGCGTGTGCGTGTGCGTGTGCGTGTGCGTGTGCGTGTGCGTGTGCGTGTGCGTGTGCGTGTGCGTGTGCGTGTGCGTGTGCGTGTGCGTGTGCGTGTGCGTGTGCGTGTGCGTGCGTGCGTGCGTGCGTGCGTGCGTGTGTGTGTGTGTGTGTGTGTGTGTGTGTGTGTGTGTGTGTGTGTGTGTGTGTGTGTGTGCATAGAGAGAGGGAGAGTAAGTTTAACTGAACTCGAAGTATATGTATATGTATCTGGAAAGACTAAACTTTAAGAGGATAAGTTCACGATAATGAAAAAAATTACCTATATGAACAAGATCTCGTTTTAGAAGCTCTCAAAAAACTTTGTTATAGAAATAACAATTATTAAAAATGAGATATCTTCAACATTATTTTTTTATTATTAACGCAAACATAATAATATTTTAAAAAAAGCTATTTAAAATATCTTGTTTGAGAATTTGTAAGTTTCCATATTTGTGTATAAATTGCATACATTTATGTATAAATTGTTGTATGCAGTGAAATATATCAAGAATGTTTGAAATATATCAAGAACGCAGCATTGCACATATCTATCAAAAATTCATGAAGTTCACAGAACGTAACATTATATAAATATAATGACAATTATTTTTATCTAATGAAGAAATGATTAGAAATACTTATCAATACATTTTTTTCCTAAAATTATGTTTATTTTGTAATTTTTTTAGATATAAAATCGTATAGAGCAATTCTGTGCAGTCTTCCGGTTGATTGTGTACTGTTATATATCGATTCCCGTTTCAATAATACTTATTGGTAAGCTCATTATGTCTGAGCAATGAGTGGAACATTTTCCCTGTCGGAGCATATTAAACTGTTTTATCCTATACAATAATCATGAAAACTCTCTATTCATATTATAGTTATATGTTATATTATATTATGTATATTATATATATTACATTATTGTATTAGGTTATTAGTTATATATATTACATTACTGTTATATTATTAGATATAATAAATTTTGTAAATTAACAAATTAATAAATATAAGAAATTTTGTAAGAAATTTTAAAAGAATTTAAATTTTTCTATGAAAATATGTCCTAATTTTGAATTATAATAAGAAAAAGAATTTTCTAAGAAGTAAATTTACCAATTTAACTTGTTATTTATTAATATTATTATAATTATTAATATTATTTTATTTATAAAAGAGAAATATTTTATAGATATGTAAAATTTAAATAACATTTGATGTTCATCCGTAATTCTTTAAGACCAGTGGTGACGAATCTAAATCCAGCGCACGACTTCAATCTCCAGATTCGTGCTTCGCGCTTTGGATACCAAGCGTCCGAATTGGGAATTCCTAAGCCCGGATCCCACAAAGTGGCGTTTAAATATACATGCGGAATAAGGCAATAATTCTGCCTACTTGAAATACGTACGCTCTTTCTAAAAAAAATATGAAAAAAACACTTGGAAAAAAGAAATTCTACAATATCAAAAGAAACAATGAAAGAGACAGAAAGAAAGAAAGAGGAAGGGAAAGAATGTATGAGAGAGTGTGAGAAGGGGAGGGGGAAAGGAGAGGTAAAAAAAGAAAGATACAGAAAAAAAAATTTTACGAATGTAAATATAATATAATTCAAGTATTCAGGTTTTTAAAATAGATGTATTGTAGATCATACATCCGTAAAGAATAGAGTTTTCATTTTTTATAATATGATTGATAAATTCGTATTAATATATTTGTCCATATAAGATATGTGTATGTATGTGTAATGAGCACAAGAAAAAAATGAAAAAATCTAAAAATCGTTAAAAAATAAAGCACTTATAATAATCGTTAAAGACAAGCTTAGCATTAACATAATTCTTAAATTAAAAAACTTAACGTTCAAGTTAAATAGGCAAATATTCTCTTTTTTCAATGTACAACTAATTCTAAAGAAATTACAAAAGAAATCATTCAATCGAAAAGTGATAGTATATAGCACAAAGAAAAAATTATATATTAAAATCAATATACTCAAATTGTTCTTATACTTCTTGTTTATAAAAAATAAATTTGAGAATGTCACGGTATAAATAAAACTCAAAACGTTGATCGATCACTTTTATATATTTTAACTTATTTAAATAGCAAAAAAATAGAGAACACGAAGAATATATATTAACCCTGCACTCCTAATTTTGTTATACAATCTACCAGACAATCCCAAGACATTTTTGTAATATATTTTGGAATATAAATAATTTTAATCGACTACTGTGGTCCGTTAAATTGTTTCTATATATATATATATATATATATATATATATATATATATATGTACGGCTTAAGACTGTTATAGCCGCATCTCTTCTATTTTTTGCAAGAGGAGCCCTAGAGCTCTAAAAATTAACCGCAAACGGTTAATTTTTTATGGCGAATTCATATATGTATCATAAAAGATAGAATAAATGTAGAAATAAATATCAATATATAATAGTAAATATATCTATATAAGTATTTCCACTAAATGTTGTATGATATCTACAGAATATTGGTTTATATATCCTATAAATATTTATGAAATTTCGAATTGAGGACAATATAAAATTTTTTAATGAAGCTCCGATAGTGTTTCCACATAGGGTCCTGATAATATTTTCCTATCAGGCCCTGAAGAACCATTTGTTACAAGCCATGTAGGATCCAAACGTTCTATACCTAGTAGACCCGATTAATTTTAAGGCATATTAATCAGATCCTTTTTAAAACCTTATTACTTTTTCTACACAAATTATATATCAAAATAACAAGATTAAAAATGTTTATAATAAGTTAATAAAGTTCTATGTTTGCTTAATTTAAAATAATTGCATGAAACATAAAATTCAAGTCAGATGTCAGCATTTGAAATAGATGTCCGTAATAAAATTTGTAGAACAAAAATATATTATTTATATATATGATTTATGAAGGATTTATTTCTATTCAATGCAAAAATAATATGTAAAATGCGTTTCTTTTTCAAGTATTTTACCAAATTTTACTAATAAATTTTTTATTTATTAACCTGTTTTATATAAATAAATTATATCAACATTTAAATATAGGCTATAAATATTTCAAAATTATAGCTTTAAAACATTTTTTATCTTTTAAATTATATAATTTCCATTGTGTATGATTTATATTTTATTACCATAATCATAAACAATATTAAATAATATTTAGATACTTAATAATTTATTTGAATGCTAAATTTTTTACTATAAAATTTTGTACTACTTTTTACAACTTTTTTTCAATGCTTGTAATTTGAAAAAATGCATCTTTCTTATATATTTTTCTTATATTTCTATAGATAATATTTTTTCATTAATATAATTTTAATAGATGTTAATAAAATTTATTTACATTTGGAATATTTTATATAAAATATATAAAAATGTAATAAATAAATATATAAAAAATAAAGAGACAATAGCGAAGGAGTGAGAAAATGCATGAGAAAATGAGAAAAGAAAAAATCAAGATAAAAAAATTTAATGTTTACAAATAAACATCTCACTAAAATTTAGATTATTATTTGTTAATGTTATTGTAAAATAACGATACTGTAATAATATATTTCTTTTTAAACATGTTAAAATCTTCATTTATATAATTCAGAGATTCAAGAAATGTTTATAATATAATAATTTTCAAACCAGTTATTTACTGACATAATTATTGAAAAATTAACTATATTTTGTTTATAATATTGCATAAAAAAAAAATATATATATATATATATATATATATATATATATTGTAAAACACATTTATTTTTTATGTAATATTACAAATAAAATATAGTTAATTTTTCAATAATTATGTCAGCAAATAACTAGATTGAAAATTATTATATTATAAATATTTCTTGAATCTCTGAATAATATAATTATATAATTTATTTATAAATTTATGTATTTTTATATAAATGATCGTTGATTACAAGCGCTGCTATTGCAACCTTATGTCAAACGTTAATCATGTTTTTTGGATGATCAAAGAAAATAATTGGGATATTTCTTAAATTTTTTGTCTCAAATTTTGCTGTAATATCTTTGTGAGTAAGACATGTAAAGCAATAGTAAACATACTTTTGTTATATAATTAAAACCTATCTATTACGCCCATACTTAAAAACTCAATTTATATAGCCATTAAAGAGATTTAGTAATCTAAAGTACACTTTCAATTAAATGGTTCGTGTATCGATACATGATCACTTGATTTAAGATACTACTCTTAATGCAAACCCTTTCCGCTGTATGTGTGTTTAGATGAATTCTTCAAAGTGTCCTTCGACTTTTGAGCAATCGGTAGTAAAAACTGAGAAACTATACAGGGTGACTGAAAACTTTTTGCACATCCGAAGTGTGAAGATAAAATGGCTCAAATTAAGAAGGAAGATCCTCTACTGTTTTGCGATATTCGCAATAATTAACGAAAAATTAATTAAAGAAAATCGCCCAATGCACGTGGTCATAAGCGCGCGGCGGCGAAGACGGTCTCACTTTAACATAATGGCAGCGTGCGGCGAAGCGGTGCCATTATGTTATAATGAAACCGCTTTCGCCGCCGCACATTTCTAGCTTCACGCCACGCGCATTGGCCGATTTTCTTTAATTAATTTTTCGTTAATTATTGCAAATATTGCAAAACAATAGAGGACCTTCCTTCTTAATTTGAGCATTCTACCTTCACACTTCGGATGTGCGAAAAGTTGTCAGCTACTGTATTCCTTATTCTTCCTAATATTCTATTTTAATATTCTTCAGATATTTATATTGCTTTGTAAACTTTTCAGCTACTCTGTATTCCTATTATTCTTCCTAATATTCTATTTTAATATTCTTCAGATATTTATATTGCTTTGTATACTATTCGATAACGTAAATTTGCAAGATTTTAGTTGATAATTTCAGAAAAATATTAATTTCTCTTTATAAAATTTTGAAGAAAAAAATTCTCTCAAAAAATTGGCCAAAGAATCTATAAAATTTATCGAAGGGAAGTACAGAACAGTCTTGTCTCTACCAATAAATTTTTAATATATTTTAAAATATCATTATATGTATAGTATTAAATATATTCCTTTTTTTAATATTTTAAGTTAATCGTTGCTATATAATTAAAAGAGAAAACGAAGAAAAAAGAAAATTTTAATTTTATTAAATAAAAGAATGACATGATCATTACTAATAAAATTGATTTCTTGTAATTTCTTAAATCATATTTATCAAATATAAGAAATAATTACATTTTTTTTTAATAATTATTATATTAAAATGCATCAATAATTATCAATATAAAATACATCAATATTTTTTTATATAAAATGATTTTTTCTAGAGAATCTTAAAAAATATAATAAAAAGAATAATTAAATATAATTTAAGATTCTGTTTAAATATCTGACTTCTTTGATTACAGGCTTGTGAGGTTCAATTACAAAAAGCAGAGTAAGTGAATCTGTGACGTTGAAAACGAATCTAGCCGCAGAATTTCCCTAGCACGTCAGGTTTTTGAGTAATTTGTAGTTGAATGGCCCAAAAATCGCTATTTTAGCTAATTTCATGAATTTATTGTGGAAAAACAAATTTTTTTGAAATATTTCTGCCAATGGTATCGTATAGTACTCACTTTCACTTTTCAAATCCACTTTCGATTACCGCCGCACGATTTTTTTTCGCTGAGATATATGTATAAGTATGAAGTTATAAGAAAATTTACATAGACATCAATATGATAGATTCATCACCTTGAAATTTGAAAAGATTGACATATGTCAGGTTCAGTTGCATAAAAAAAGTAAGAAATATCTTTGTTGCATATTTTGATAAATTTTTCTAAATTTTATTTTGGAATGCTTAATAACTGCTGTCTTACTTCACGATCAACTTTATTTAACAATCACATATTTTTTGCGTAACATTGTTCTGCGTAACATTCTTGCTATCTCTAGTTATTTTTTTTCGCGCTCTGCGCCTCCATCTAGCGTTACAATCCTTAACATGCCGCCTCCCTTGAAAGGATTATCTTTCAACAAAATTATCGCTTTTAATCCATTCCATTCATATTACACGAGAGACTTGCACAACTTAACCTACATAAATGCTATGATAAAATTAAGAAACGTAAAGAAACATTAAATTGTGAGGTCTTCGCTTCTGCTAAAATAACTCCAAAATAATATTGAATTCTTAATTTTACGAATAAAGTTAAATAATAATTGCCTCTAAGAAATATAAATACGAAAACATAATTACGAGAAACATAAATAAAATATAGTATATAGTATAAAATATAAATATAATAAATTTGCGGAACTTTACGATAATAAACAAATAATAAATTCTTTGAACTTTCTCTAAACGGTCTAATAAATCCGCTTACTCGTTGTTTGGGCAAATCTCCCATTTTTGCATCCTGTAGTGTTGGCCTAAATCGAAAACAAGCCAGACAGCCTTTAACAACCTTTCGTACTTCTCGTCTGCCACATACTGGCCAATAACGATTCCGAACTACGCTGAGAAGTTGCTCCAGTGGGCAATGATGATGTCTAACATGCTCATTGTGTATAATCAAACCAGTTACAAAATGCTTGGCCGGCAAAATTATTTGATGCTTTTGTGTCCAGGGTAGATTTGAATTTTGGAGTCTCCTATTCGAATCAGACCGTCTGTATCCAGAAAGGAATCTAATCCTCGTATTTGGCTTTTGCGTGAGATTTCTCGTTGCTCCTTCAAATCTTGAATCTCTTGACGAAATGTTTCTTGTTGCACCAATTTTACTATCGCCCTTTCAGCCTCATCGCATTCTTTGACCGTCAATGGACCGCCAATTTTCTTCTTCTTCTTGAGAGCGTTATTCTTGAATCGCATGCAATACGCAATCACACGTTTGAGCTTGTCAAAGGAGGAAGACCTCATTAATATGTCGTAATCCTACGTTGTCTTCATTGTAATCGTTGTTGATTTCATTTCCGGTAGATTCATTTCTGACTCTTCTTCCTGTTCGGGTCGACAAGAATCATATTTTAACCAGTGGGGACCGTTCCACCAGAGGCTGTTATTTAATAGCGTGTCCACGCTGATCCCCCTCGTGATTAAGTCAGCAGGATTTTCCTTAGAAGATACATGATGCCAGGCAATATTTTCCGTCATATCTTGAATTTTTGAAACGTGATTCGCTGCAAACGTCTTTAGCGAACTGGGCGGACTTTTTATCCAACCAAGCACTATCGTCACTCCAGAGGGTAACGATTCTTGAACCATACGATTTCACGCTATTACGCTATTACGTATAATCGCGAAAGTAAAAGCGCGGCTTCAAGTTCTAATCTGGGTAATGAGATTGTCTTCAAAGGTGATATTTTACGGCTTACGGCTTACGGTAATACTTTCGATTTCGAGCAAATAAGATGAGAATTGACGTTACCATTACTGTCAGTACTTACTGCGTACAAACATGCTCCGTACGCTTTTTCTGATGCATCGCCGAATCCAACGACGTTGAATTTCTCCGAGTTACATTTCTCGGAATTCGTAATTCATTGACTTTCGGCAAGGAGAGATAGTAATTTTTCCACGTTGCGCGGATATTTTCGGGTACACTTTCATCCCATTCGATGCTATGCGATCATAATTGCTGGAGAATTATTTTACCGTTGATCAATAAAGGAGCTAGAAGCCCGAGGATCGAAAACTTGTGCTATTTTTGACAACAACATCCGTTTAGTTATCGTTTATGAGTTTGATATCTTGATGCTATACTGTAGGCAATCTGATGCCGAGTTCCATAGTAAACCTAATGTTTTTAAACCCCCATCGTCGTCGATGAGTAACAAGGTATCGGTTCTAACCTTCTCTGAAAGATGTCGAAGTACTTGTGGGTCGTTTGACCTCCATTTACGAAGAGGAAATTGCCCGTTCATGAGAATTTGTGAGATATTCTTTTGCAACTTAATCGCATGATCGAGTTTTCTCGATCCCGTTAAAATATCGTCCATGTAACAATCTTCCTTAATGGCATGCGCAGCTTCTGGCAAATCGACAAGGTACTCCCTCGCCAATTGTTGAAGACAACGCATCGCCAAATATGAAGCGCATGCTGTTCCATATGTTACTGTGTTCAGCTCAAAAACTTGTACCGGTTGACTCGAATCTTCTCTCCAGTGTATTCGCTGTAACACTCGATCTCGCTTGTCCACACGGATCTATCTGAACATAGCCACCACATCTGCGGTTAAAACGTATTCGTGCGTCCTAAAACGGAGTATAATGTTTATTAATTCCTTCTGTAAATTTGGGCCTGCCATTAATTTATCGTTTAGCGAATTCCCCGTACTCGTTTTGGCTGCATCGAATACAACTCAAAGCTTAGTTGTCACACTATCAGGTCGCACTACAGCTTGATGCGGCAAATAATATGACTCCGATTCGAGTGCGTTTTCATTCGTCACTGCTGACATCTGTCCTTGTTGCTTGTAGTCTTGCATGAAATCCACGTAGCTCGCCCTTAACGTCGGATCTTTACTCAATCGTCGTTCTAGCGCAATAAATCGCCGATATGCCGAATCTTTCAAATCGCCTAATTTCACGCTCATGCATACTGGTAGACAAACAATAAACCTTCCTGTCTCGTCTCGTCTTATAGTTTCGATAAACTTGTCTCGCATTCTACATCTCCTTTCGTGTATTGACAGACTTCGGGAATCGTTTCTTGTTTCCAAAACCGCTCGACTTGTTCACTCAATATTTGATCCAACACGTGCAGACATGACGACGAAGAATTAGCTTCATCGTCGTTTAGGGGACCTTCTACTATCCAGCCAAGCTTTGTATTTTGCAACGCAGGTTGCCCGTTTATGCGATTTCGCGGTGCGCCTAGAAGTATTTTCCAATATAATTCTGCGCCAATCAATAGATCAATCGATCCTGGTTCCTGGAAAATAGGGTCTGCCAGAGAAATATTCTTCGGTAACGTGATACTATTTATTTTAATTCTTTTTTGCGGTAAATCTTCTGTTATCGATGGTAAGACGAGACACTCGAGTATTGTCGCAAAGTCATTGTGCATCGACGCAAGCCTTACTTGCGCGACCTTTCGTATTCTTGTTCTCGATTGACTGACATCGCAGACATCTCGGTCTTCTGATCGGCATGACAACTTTCGTATCATTTTTTCTGTGATTAGATTTGATTGTAATCCAGGATCAAGTAATGCCCTGCAAATCTGTTGGTTGCCCTCTTCATCTTGTACATATACTCGAGCTGTTGATAGTACCACACGGGATGCTGGTCTTTGAGTAGTATACTCCTACCGTCTCCTCATCTTTCGAAACTTCTGTCATCGGCTGTATGGCTTTCGTCGATAAATTCTCTGAGCAAATTGTCACTGCTGACATTTCCGTTTTTTCGTTCTCATGCGACGATGTTTCCGTTTCTCTGTGTAGAATAGTGTTGTGCTTGCCTTGACATTTTTTACACGATGATGCTTTGCAATTTTTTGCATAATGCCCTGGGTTGAAACAATTTACGCAGAGTTGCTTCTCTCGAACCAATTTAAATCTTTCCGATGTTGCCGTTTTGAGCAACTCATCGCATTTGTATGCTGGATGATCTTCGTTGCAAATCTTACAACTCGATGATGTCGAAGCAAGAGAAACCTTTTTCTCACTCTTTTTCTGTTGCTAATGCTTTTGCACTGTAGGTTTTTCCTTTGAGTTGTTCAAGACTCTGAGCATGTGACAACGTTCCGTCAAAAACTTAAATTCGTCTAGTCGTGGCATATTGTAGGGTGTTTTACCTTTAACAATGTTATCGCTGCTCTGTGAAATCGAGTTTTTTCTTTGCCAGATGTATTATGATTGTCTTCCATTCAAATACGGGCTGTTGCAACGCTTCAAGCGATTTGACGTGTGTATGAATATGTCAAATAAATTGTCGGATTGATTTAGCTTTATTTTCCTTCGTGATATTCGGAAATTTTAACAATTCATCGAGATGTGTCTCGATTATGATCATCTCATTGTCATAAGTGTCCTTATTTCGTAGCTGTGACACTCGCCACGCGCTGGACTCTTCGATTTTTTGTACTTTTTCACCAAATTTCGACACAAACTCTTTTTCTCAGATTCGGTTCGTTGTTTCTAGTTAGGCGCCATAATGTTTTAGAATGCTTAATAACTGCTGTCTTACTTCACGATCAACTTTATTAGTGCATTTGAAAATATGTTTGGTTGGTGTTGGGAAAAAAGAGAAAGTTGGCAATATTGAAAACTCCCAGCGCTGCGTTTCGTTTCTACCACTGGGATCACTAGGATTTAAAAAATTTGCTACTTGAGATATTAAAAGAGGTAAATAAGTAGTTAAATATATTTTATAATAATATGTTTAATAACATCACATATATTATTATTAATACGAACGTGTGTTTTATATTAATAATGCTATAATTATAATAAAGTGACATGATTTATCTAAAATGTGATTTAAATTCAATATTTGTATATCTGGTAACAACATTTTCCAAATAATCTGTTATTTTTGATACTATTTTCCTTTCATCTCTATTGTTATTACCTCTATTTTCGAATAAAATATTTTGTAATTCTTCATTATTATCATCACTATCTGAAGAAGAAACTACTCAAAGATTCAAAAATGATGTTTTCGAATAAAATATATTGTTCCATAATAATAATTAATGTAATTGCAACACTTTTATATATTGTACATACATACGGTACAATACAATCCTAATAATCCCAATACAATACAATCCTAATGATCCCAGTGGGAGAAACGAAACGCAGCACTGGAAATTTTCAATACTGCCAACTTTATCTTTTTTCCCAAACATATTTTCGAACGCACTATATTTAACAATCACATATTTTTTGCGTAACATTGTTCTCGCGTGCACACGCACTCTCGCCATCTTGCTATCTCTAGTTATTTTTTTTTTCGCGCTCTGCGCCTCCATCTAGCATTACAATCCTTAACAAATTTTATATCTTTTTATCGTGAGTCTATCCACTATATTAAAAGCGTCATTTTTAATTTCAAAAAGTGACAAAAAGTATTAAAAAATATATGTTTTTACCCTAATTTTGATTCATAGTGAGATAGAGAGGTGGCACGGTTGATTTAGATTGGATCCCTGTGCATGGTCTTATAATTGTATATCCGAGTGAAAAAAAATCGTGTGGCGATAATCGAAAGTGGATTTTAAAGATGAAAGTGAGTACTATAGTATACGATGCTATTGACAGAAATACTTCAAAAAATTTGGTTTCCCCACAATAAATTTATGAAGTTGATCAAAATAGCAATTTTTAGACCATTCAACTACAAATTACTCAAAAATCTGATGTGCTGGAAAAATTCTACGGCCAGATTCGTTTTCAGCGTCATAAAATCTGTCAGATTCACCTACTCTGCTTTTATAGCTGACAAAAGCTTAAATTTTGCAGACCTGTGTTATTTAGACATTCCATATACATGTATATCTTAAAGCGATTTTAAGCAAAAAGATTGAAGACTTTCCTGATATTACACCTTTTTAATAATATCAAAAGCTTGTCCTCCACATAATGGAAAATACAAGACTTAATAGAAACGGATTATTGCATTGCAACGCGATGCACTCATTCTAACTATTTTTATCCCATTGACATACTAATGTACTTTTTGAAAATATCTAAAGAACATGTATTTTTACTTCATGCTTTTCTCGCACATATCCAGCTACAAATTCAATTTCAATATTAGATATTATTACGTATAAATAATGTATAAATAATATTATTTTAGTAAAATTAAATGATAATATTCCGAGTGTGTGTATGCTTTTAAATAGATTTAAAAAATACTTTGGTACAACTAAAGCATTGCTAAAATAATATAACAATGTACTAATAAATTTTATTTTAGTTAATTTCGTTTACATATATTATTTTACATTTTATTATTTAGTAGTTAAAAATGTATACAAACATAAATGATTTAATTTCTAAAATTTTTGTCTTCTTAAATTGGTAAATTTATTTTATAATAAAAAAATATAAACGTTTATAAAAATTAGCGAAAGGATCTACTTTAGATTTTTACACAAAATTTATAAGCTTATTAACTTTAAATGATTCGATAAATGAATCTTTCTTGCTATCATACAGAATATATACATAACATTAAACTTATCCAAATTTACGTCTAAAACACTTCGTTTTCGTAGATTTATTGAATTTACGTCTAAAACGCTTCGTTTTCGTAGATTTATTGAACAAAGCATTGTGTGTGTGTAAAAAAATAAAAAAAAAAATAAAAAACATATACTCAAAGAAGCTTCACTTATAAATCGTGATATTGACATATATTTATTAGAGTGTTATATCTCAAAAACTATAATATATATAAAACCGCGATTATAACATTATAATTAATTAATATAAAATAAAAAAGTAAAAGAAAACAAGAGCCAAAGCGCAGGAAGTAGATGCAAGAATCTACATACATATTGAACAAGAATTATTTTGTGTGATGACTTACCGGATTTTTTTCTTTTTCGATCATATTAAAAAACAGCAGAAAATCGCATCAATTTTTTATCTAATTTTATTATGATTATTCACTTTTAACGAATATTTTATAACTACTTTTTAATGTTTTGATTGATACGATTTCTTCGTTGAAAAAAGTCCTAAGATTGACAGAAACATTCAAACTTTTCTGTAAAAAGTAATTCTTCTCCTACACAGAAAAAATTATCTAATAGATATCTAATAATTATCTAAATGTCTATATGAGATTCATATCCTCTATAGATAACAAGTAGATGTATATATATCATTCATATATCTATATCCACTAAGTAGCTACCAAAGATATCCACTACATATAAACATATTATTCGCATATCTACATTCACACACAAAAAATATGGACCACTAAATTTTGGCATACTTTTTTACAAACATCTTTCAATAGCAATAAATCAGCGAAAAATCATCATATTGAGATAAAACTAAACTCAAATTAAAGCTTCAATATTTCTCTTAAAAAGAAAAACACAAATTTGAATTACAAAAAATGTTTACAAAATGGCGGATGTAGAAGATAAACTTTGAGAAATAGAAAATAAATTTTTTTTAAACTGTTGCATTGCTTGGGAGAATCAGCTTATTAGTGCAAAAATATATAAGTTTTTAAAAGCTCATTTATTTCCTAATAAATTCATATTTTAATCAACTTTTTACGATCTTTTTTGATAAAGTTATATTGTTTTGAGAAAAGATTCAAATCTGACTGTCTATCTATGTGAAGCATCTTGGATTACACTTTAATTTCTTTTTTGAAAAAGTTTTCCGTGATAATTTATTTCTGAATTGCAGATTTGACAAGAAAAGTTTCATTTTGTAACATTTTCTTCAAAACGGTATAACTTTGTCAAAAAAGGCCGAAAATTGATTAAAATATGGATTTATTAAGAAATAAATAAACTTAAAAACATTTTTGTATCAGAGAAACGATTTTCCCAAGTAATGCAACAGTTTAAAAAAAAAATTTTGTTTTCTATTTCTCAAAGTCTATTTTCAGCATTCGTTATTTTATACATCTTTGTAACTTAAATTTGGTTTTTTTAGTTCTTAAGAGAAATGTTCAAGCTTTAATTTGAGCTTTATTTGATGTCAATACAGTGATTTTTTGTTGATTTATCGCTATTGAAAGATATTAAAAAATTGTGCTAAAATTTATTTGGCTTGTTTTTTTGCGTGTTGTGAATGTATATCCACATTGATGGATATGATATGGATATACACAACACGCAAAAATGGATATCTTGAATGGATATACATTTAAGAGCTTTGTGCCTCACCGGTAGACGGGGGAAACAAAACCGCCTAACCCGAAAGTGAGATCCATCTAAGGCAGTATATAAGGTCGCGACACAGACCCCGCGAGTCATGCGGCGTCTACAATGAGATTTTAAGGCGTAAGACTTAAGAAATTGAGTATGAAGAGAATACTCGACTGTGATTGGTCAATTTCTTAAGTCTTACGCCTTAAAATCTCATTGTTGACGCCGCATCACGACTTTACGGTCAAAGAGCGCATTAGCTCGAAAACTGTTATAGCCGCATCTCTTTTATGATTTGCAAGAGGAGTCCCAGAAAATTAACCGCAGACGATTAATTTTTTTATGACAAGTTCTGTCATATATGTATCATAGAAAATAGAATAAATATCCATGTAAAAATAAATATTAATAATATAATAATAAATGTATCTATATAAATATCCACTGAATGTTGTACGGATATTTCCAGAATATTGGTTTACATATCCTGTAGATATTTATGAAACTTCGAATTGCGGACAGTTGGATATCTATAGCATCTCTAATAACTATTTTTTATTTGTGGATATCCTTAGTGCCCAAAAGAAATATCTAGTGGATATCAATTGTTTCTGTATGGGCTAATATGTGCATATACAGATTTTACCAACTTTTTACTGCTCTTATTTATTTTTACTGCTTCATTATTTTATTTTTTATAGGATCTTATACATTTGTACATTTCTTATATATTTTTATATATTCTTACATTTATGTAACTAGTATACTTATTTATATAAAGTTAATTTTATAACATATATATATATATATATATATATATATATATATATATATATACAGGGTGAGTCATTTTAAGTGACGGACTAAAATTTCTCGAAAACTATAGGAGATACAGAAAAATGTTTCAAACAAAAATTGTAGGGTGTAAAGGGGGACATAAGATGGTAGCATTGGTTTGACCTTGGAAAGTCATTTGAAGGTCACATAAAAGTCACCTTCAATTTCTTAAATTAAACCCACTATTTTTCATTACATATTCTTGTAGCTTATCTCGAGAGCTTTCCAAAACACTACAGACAAATGTTTTTTCATTAAATACTTTTTGAGTTATAAGGCTTCAAAGTTTGCAGTACTTCGATATAAAATGCAAAATATCTCGTAAAATATTTAGTTTTCGGTAGTCTTACCCTAATACTTTTATGCACAGGATAATGAGACAAAACTATTGGTGCAAAGAAAACGTATGATTGTTTGTGATAAAAAATGTGTAATTTGCAATGCACTTTTTGTTATAAACAATCATGCGTTTTCTTTGCACCAATAAATTTTGTCTCATTATCCTGTGCATAAAAGTATTAGGGTAAGACTACCGAAAACTAAATATTTTACGAGATATTTTGCATTTTATATCGAAGTACTGTAAACTTTGAAGTCTTATAACTCAAAAAGTATTTAATGAAAAAACATTTGTCTGTAGTGTTTTGGAAAGCTCTCGAGATAAGCTACAAGAATATGTAATGAAAAATAGTGGGTTCAATTTAAGAAATTGAAGGTGACTTTTATGTGACCTTCAAATGACTTTCCAAGGTCAAATCAATGCTACCATCTTATATCCCCCTTCACACCCTACAATTTTTGTTTGAAACATTTTTCTGTATCTCCTATAGTTTTCGAGAAATTTTAGTCCGTCACTTAAAATGACTCACCCTGTATATATATACATACAGGGTGTTAAAACAGTATCGCATACGCTTAGTGTCATCCGATAGAGAAGGAGAATTTAAGAAAAAATGTCTAATAGTATTTTTCGATCCCATGAATAATTTCGCCGCAATTAATTATTGTAATCAATTAATCAGCGCGGAGCTACAAGAGGAAGCCAGGGGCGAAACGTGCGAAGTTTATGGCGCTACCGCGCTAGTCGTATGCGATACTTTTTTAGCACCCTGTATATATATATATATATATATATATATATATATATATATATACTAGGACTGTGAATTAATTTTGAGGGATTTACAATAGATGGCGTAACTTATGCTATATCGCATCGGACACTTCAGTAATTATATTCATGTCAAAGCTCTGTCATTAGGCTTTACTTTTTATTATGTGTCATTTTGCTGAAGTGTAAACAACATATTTTTTCTCAGCTCCGAAGATGTCGAATTACGAGCCAACAAAACATCATTTGCGAGAAGTTTTACTTTTCCTGTTTAATTCAAAGAAAAGTGCTGCTGAAAGTCATCGAGTGCTGTTGAAAACTTACGATGAACATATTCCATCGATAAAAACGTGTGAGTATTGGTTTCGACGTTTTAGAAGTGGTGATTTCGATACAGTTGACAAAGAACGCCCGATCAACCGAAAAAGTTCGAAGATGAGGAATTGGAAGCATTACTCGACCAAGATTCATGTCAAACGCAAAATGAACTTGCTGAATCGTTGAATGTTGATCGCACAACAGTTTCCAAACGTTTAAATGCACTCGGTATGATTCAAAAGTAAGGAAATTGGGTGCCATACGAATTGAAGCCGAGAGATGTTGAACGATGATTTTTCACGTGCAAACAATTGTTTCAACGGCAAAAAAGAAAGGGTTTTTTGCATCGTATCATCACTGGCGAAAAATGGATACGCTACGATAATCCTAAGCGTAGAAAATCGTGGGGTTTGCCTAGTCATGCATCAACATCGACGGCAAGACCGAATATTCATAGTTCGAAGCTCTTATGCTCTGTATTTGGTAGGACCAGCTTGATGTTGTGTACTATGAGCTGCTTCAACCGAATGAAACCATCACTGGTGAACGCTACCGAACACAATTGATGCGTTTGAGCCGTGCATTGAAGGAAAAACGGCCAATTCGAGCAAAGGCACGATAATTTCAACATGACAACACTCTATTACATGTTGCTCGTGTAGTCAAAAAAATACTTAGAAATGCTGAAATGGGATGTTTTACCCCACCCGCCATATTTACCAGATATTGCTCCATCAGATTACTACTTGTTCCGATCCGTGGAATACGGCCTGGCTAAGCAGCGCTTCCAATCTTACGAACATACGAAAAATTGGATCGATTGGTGGATAGCATCAAAAGATGAGTTGTTCTTTCAACGCGGAATCCGTATGCTGCCAGAAAGATGGGAAAAAATAGTGGCTAGCGATGGACAATAATTTGAAAAATAATAATGTACACAATTTTTCACAATAAAGCCTTGAATTTACAAAAAAATCCCTCAAAATTAATTCACAGTCCTAGTATATATATATATATATATATATATATATATATATATATATATATATATACAGGGTGTTCAAAAAGTCCCGGTACGGGGGAATAACTCGAAAAGTAAGGGTCGGACAAAGAAACTTTTCGGACAAAAGTTGTAGGGCTTACTCCGAGCTTTTATATCGTGACCTTGAATTTGACCTTGAATAGTCATTTGAAGGTCACATAAAGATTATCTTCAATTTCTTAAATGGAACCCCCTATTTTTCATTGCATATTCTTGTAGCTTATCTCGAGAGCTTTCCAAAACACTATAATTAAGTACCTTTTTATTAAGTACTTTTTGAGTTATAAGGCTTAAAATAATGTCTTAATTTTATATAAACCATAAAATATCTAGTAAACCATTCATTTTTCGATTATCTTACCTTCATACTTTTATGTACAAAATAATGAGAGGAATCAATTGGTGTAAAGAAAACATACAGTTGTTTTTAAGAAAAAATATGTAATTTGCAATTAACAATTCCATATTTTTTCTTAAAAACAACTGTATGTTTTCTTTACACCAATTGATTCCTCTCATTATTTTGTACATAAAAGTATGAAGGTAAGATAATCGAAAAATGAATGGTTTACTAGATATTTTATGGTTTATATAAAATTAAGACATTATTTTAAGCCTTATAACTCAAAAAGTACTTAATAAAAAGGTACTTAGTTATAGTGTTTTGGAAAGCTCTCGAGATAAGCTACAAGAATATGCAATGAAAAATAGGGAATTCCATTTAAGAAATTGAAGATAATCTTTATGTGGCCTTCAAATGACTATCCAAGGTCAAATTCAAGGTCACGAGATAAAAGCTCGGAGTAAGCCCTACAACTTTTGTTCGAAAAGTTTCTTTGTCCGACCCTTACTTTTCGAGTTATTCCCCCGTACCGGAACTTTTTGAACACCCTGTATATATATATATATATACACAGGGTGAGCCATTTTAATTTATCCACCCCAATAACTTTTTTATATTTGAATGTACAACAAAATGTTTCAAATAAAAGTTGCTTGACTTCGAGGGAGACAGAAGATGGGTGGCAAAAATTTGACCTTGGATAATCATTTGAAGGTCACATAAAGGTTACCTTCAATTTCTTAAATGAAACCCCCTATTTTTCATTGCATACCCTTGTAGCTTATCTCGAGAGCTTTCCAAGACACTATAATAAAGTACTTTTTCAGTAAGTACTTTTTGAGTTATAAGGCTTGAAATAATTTCTTAATTTTACATAAACCATAAAATATCTAGTACCATTCATTTTTCGATTATCTTACCTTGATACTTTTATGTACAAAATAATGAGAGGAATCAATTGGTGTAAAGAAAACACATAGTTGTTTCTAAGAAAAAATATGTAATTTGCAATTAACAATTCCATATTTTTCTTAAAAACAACTGTATGTTTTCTTTACATCAATTGATTTCTCTCATTATTTTGTATATAAAAGTATCAAGGTAAGATAATCGAAAAATGAATGGTTTACTAGATATTTTATGGTTTATGTAAAATTAAGAAATTATTTCAAGCCTTATAACTCAAAAAGTACTTAATGAAAAGGTACTAATTATAATGTTTTGGAAAGTTTTCGAAATAAGCTACAAGAATATGCAATGAAAAATAGGGGGTTCCATTTAAGAAATTGAAGGTAACTTTTATGTGACCTTGAAATGACTATTCAAGGTCAAATTTTTGCCACCCATCTTCTGTCCCCCTCGAAGTCAAGCAACTTTTATTTGAAACATTTTGTTGCACATTCAAATATAAAAAAGTTATTGGGGTGGATAAATTAAAATGGCTCACCCTGTATTTGTTGTATATAAATTAAAGTCTGTATTTACATCTAAATTTTAAACTAATCTTGTGTCTGCAATAAATTGTAACAATTTAACTTACCATATTGCTATCAAGTTTAAATGAAAAACTGAATCAAAATTTTTATTTTATATGATAATATATTTTATATGAGAGAGTAATGAAATACAATAATAAATGAATGAATGAAAAACAGAATAAATAAAAATATTTTTTATCTTTTGGTTTAATAATTTGATGGAATATTTTTTTATATTTGCTTTAAAAAAAGGAAGATATAGTAAATAATTTTAGTAAATAATAATTTTAGTAATAAACTATTAAGCAATAAAATCTAAATAAGCTAATAAGCAATTAAAATTTAGCCAAATAATTTTAGCAAACTTTTATAGAATTGGTAACAATATTGCTGTAATTATATAGAATGCGATTCTCTACAAGTCTTTTGCAATCAATTGCGTTGCATGTAGAAAGTTAGCCGCGGTAAGTTGGCGTGTGTACTTTTTATAAAATTCTGATCAATGCGAATTCGCAATGTATATGTGTCTTCTTAGTTAGGAATTGCTCCAAGGTTTCGTAAATATGCACGAATTTTGATTAACTTCCGGCTTCGTGACTATGCAAATCCTCTACTCATGCAGCGGAAATATGCAATGTAGTTTAATCGTAAGGACTTTCTTGAAAATTAAAGAAATACGGATTACATATTAAATATTACAAATAATTCCACGGTAAGAAATGATAAATTAATAAGTTAATAATAATCATTCAACATTATTTTATTTTGTTTTATTTTCATAAATATGAACGAAGCGTGGCACAGTAGAAAGCGCACTAATCTACAAAGCCAAAGGGCTACAAGGCCCCAGATTCGATTCTCAGTAGAACGAAAAGTTGTATATGCTCGCTACTCTCTCGGAAGGCAATGGCAAACCACCGAAAAATCTTGCCATGAGAATCTCTCTAATCTAGCCGGAATCGGCATTAAACTGTAAGTCCCATATACATGTGATAATTTGGTGCGTAATACAAGTATATGAAAGAGATATCACCACGTTCGATAAATCGAGCAAAGGACTGAGGAGGAGAAAGATTTTTATAAAAATAATAAATAATTCTAAGTTATCTTATTTTTAAGCAATAACAATTAAAAAATAAATCAACATGTTTAAATATATTATTTATTTTATTTATTTATCATAAATTTTATAATAAATTCTACATTTTAATAAATTACTATATCTTATAGCGTATTACACTATATATCATTAAGCTATATATATATTTTACAAATAAATAGAGAAATAAGTGAGAAATATAAAATTTTTTAAGAGTATTTAATGTCAAAATATATTACAATAACAAATAGCTAAACAAAACTAATATATAAATTTTTCCTATAATTGTTAATAATTATTTTATCAAAAAGAATTGAAAATTTAAATAGGATTTTCAAAGTTTTTTAAAATCCATTGAAAATGAAGTATAAAAAAATATAAAAAATATTTATTATTAATATTTTTATTATTAATATTTTATATAAAAAATTTATATAAAATATTAATAATTTACAGAGAATCTATTATTATAATTTTAAAATATATTTTGGATAATATAATAATTTCATAATATCCTCTATTTATTTATTTATTTATTTTATTATTTCTACAATTTTCATTTCGTTAAAACACTATTTTAAGACATTTTTTAACCTTTAGACTGCCAAGAAAATCACTTTTGTAACTTTGAATAAATCTAAAAATTCTGCATGATATATATGTTATTTATATAAAAAAACTTTTGGAAAAAAACTCACTATTTTAACGAAAAAATGCCAGCAGTCTAAAGGTTAAAAATTATGATTAGGAAATCTTATATAAAATATCAAAGGATATTTTACATGAAACATGTGGTTTCGGTCAAATTGGCTGAAATTGAAATATGTTGTAGTTTAGGTGGTGGTGATCAAAAATTTTCTCGGTCAAAAAGTCCGAAAATCAAAAGTATAAAAGATATAATGATTTGAAGTGAAGATTTGAAGTATGATATTGAAATTTTAAAAACGTCTATTTTTGAATACATAAATTAAATTAATATATAAATCTTTGAAAAAAATATATATATATACAGGGTGTCTCTTAACAATCCATTATGTACTTGTAAAGATATAGAGATGCACGACGGAGGAGAGGGACAGCGCGCCGCTACCCGTGGTTACTACTATCGCCATTTTCACGTTTCGCCGGCAATGTCTGACACGATGGACCGTACTATAACTCAAGCGGTCAAGTGATTCTCTCATTCGTTCGATTTTAATAATTAATATTTCTAATATTATTGCAAAAATTGTTACATGGAATAGAACTTCTTTATTTAATTTACTGCGCTCTACCTCCTCACAAGTGCGTGATGGAGTGCTCAGGGACACCCTGTGTATATAATGTGTGCCAATTCTACAGTATTTAATCATCCTAAACTCTTTTTGTCGTTACGTTTACTTGTTTTGTGTGTTACGCAGAGATCAGGCACAGCACACACATATACACGCACTCATGCACGCATATATAACGGAAAGGATTTGGAATCATTAAATATTGTAGAAGTGGCATACATTATATATAAATTTTTTTTTCAAAGATTTATATATTAATTTAACCTATGTATTTAAAAACAGACGTTTTTTAAGCTTCAATTTTAAGCAGCCATTTAAAAAATTATTGTATTTTTTTACTTTAATTTTTGAACTTTTCGCTCCAGAAAACTTTTGATCAGCACCATCTAAACTACAATATATTTCAATTTCAGCTAATTTTGATCGAAGCCACTTCTTTCATACAAAATGTGCGGAATCCTTTATATTTTAAAATTTACAAATTAAGAAACACGATAGTGTTTTGTGCCAATTTTACGCGCAATAGTAAGGTATTCCTTAAATTATCGATTTTCAATAACTCCTAGACTGATCGAATTCTTAATAACCTTAATCGAGCTTGTGTCTTAAATATACACGAAACAGTCTTTATTTTTTTCTATATGTCCTATATAAGCAGAGATATAATACAAAGTTTTAATATGAAAATTTTCCTTTAAGAAACGTCCATATATATTCCAATTATTTCCATGAAAATATACTTTCCCAACTTCATACACAAGATGGCGTTAATTGAAGTTATCGAAAATGCATAATATTGTATTAGAAATGAAATTACTATTTAAGATAAAATTATATTTTGTGAATGTACATGCATGTATACAGGGTAAACCATTTTAATCAATACACGTGAATATCTTAGAAACACTGCATTAAATCGAAAAATATTTCAGACAAAAGTTATATGGCTTGAAGAAGGACATAAGATGGTGCCATTAATTTGACCTTGAAGAGTCACTTGAAGGTCACGTGAAGGTCACCTCCAACTTTTTAAATACCCTATATATTTTTACATATTCTTATAGCTTATCTCAAGAGCTTTCCAAAACACTATAATAAAGTATTTTTACATTGAGTAGTTTTCGACTTATGAGGCTTAAAATAATATCTTAATTTTACATAAACCATAAAATATCTAGTAAAATATTCATTTTTTGATTATCTTATCTTAACACATTTATGCAAGTCATCGAACAAGGTAACAATAATTATTCTTTGGCGTTGTGTCAAAACAGATCTTGGGAAGTCAGATAGTTTCCCAGAGGAAAATCGTAAAAAGAGAGGTGTTTTTAGTGGGTAGGGAGTACCGAGTTGGTAATTAGACTTGGTACTCGAGTCCCACATAACTCACCGGACTGAGCGGTGAGTATGCATAAAATGCATTTTCCCCTCTCGTAAAAAAAAAAAAAGAAAAAAAAACAGGTAAGTGAACGAATGAGAGAGAGAGAGAGAGAGAGAGAATGTATGTATTCGCATGTATGTCCGTGCACAGTATAGCGACCAGCTGATCGCCGAAGACGCCCCGCGTGAGCGCCCGCGTCTGATGGTTAGTTGCGCCGCCCTTGCACGCCTCTTGTATCCGACCCGTAATAAGTAAAATATTTCTCTTAATAATTCAAAAACTATGCTTTGCATGAAATTTTGCCAAAGGAAAAATCGTCTTAGAATTCGATCAACATTATGTCTTTGCAAAAACATAAGGTTATTTAGAATCACCCTGTATAGTAGGATAGTAGTATAATAGGAGCCTTTCTCACCGCGCATTTCTATTCATGCGAATTGGCCGATCTTTTTTAATTAAGATCTCGAAATTTTATGTGATTGTTTACAAAAAGATATAGGACTTTTTAGTTTGGTTTAACGAGATCTACTATGATTTTCTTTTTGGTACATAATACGACGGACACTCTGTGTAAAAATATAATATATAATTTCTATATTATTATATATCATAGTATGTATAATTTCTATTATATTATATAATGTATATAATTTTGGGAGGACTTCAGTTGCCTACATTCCCGATTGCCAACTGCTACGTTTAACATTTTGACGACAGCTTCTTTTACGAACATTCCCGATTGTCTACATATATTATTGCGCACACGAAAAAAATAAAATTACGAAAGTATGATTTTGTACATGACATTATTGCGCACATAATATTATTATACATATGTACATTGCACACATGACTTTATTGCACACATGCTCATTGCGCACATGAAATTATTGCATACATGAAGATTGCACACATGATATTATTGCGCACACATACATTACACACATGATATTGTACACATGCACATACAATAAGAAAACCCAGATAGCACAGGACATTCTATTCAGACATTCATTTCATGTTCATTTTACGTCTGCAAGTCTCCATGGACATAAAATAACCGTTCATCCGATTCGAGACATCCGTTAACGGCCAATATTTGGACGTCCACAAAATGTCCGATCTTTGGAAGTAAAAGTTTCATGCGAGCACGCAAGGATGTGTTAGTTCATTTACTACTATGCGACGTGCGATGCGTTATCTTTCTCGTATTTATAAGTTTTAGTTATGAGAATTATATAAAGTTTGCAAAGAATAACAAATAAGATTAAAAATATACTGTTAAATTTAATTTCTAATTTCAATGCAGGAGTTTCAGATATTAAATTGATTTTATAAGTCGGACAAGTAAATAATCGGCAAATAAACGAAAACAATTCGTTCATTACCTATTTAAAGTGTAAAGTGCACTATGCAAGTATAAATTATAAATAAAATTTTTATATAAATTTTTTATGTAAAATTTTATATGAAATAGATAAATTAAATTATTATTTAATTTTGTTGGGCCAAATGTTTTATATATTATAAAGGATGGATAATGCGATCTACTTATACAGGTGTCTGAAATTTTTCCCGGTCCCGAAATGTGAAGGTAAATTGGCTCAAATTAAGAAGAAAGGTCCTCTACTGTTTGGCGATATTTGTAATAATTAACGAAAAATTAATTAAGAAAGATCGGCAATGCGCGTAGCTAGAAGTGAGCGGTGGCACACGGTGAAGTGGTGATTGGGGAGGGGAGGAGCGATTAGTGTATAGGCGCGCGGCGAAGGCTCCTCCCCTCCCCAATCATCGCTTCATCGCACGCTGGCAAGTTACAGTGAGATCGTCTTCGCCGCCGCGCGCTTCTAGCTACGCGCATTGGCTGATTTTCTTTAATTAATTTTTCATTAATTATTGCAAATGTCATCAAACAGTAGAAGACCTTCCTTCTTAATTTGAGCCAATCTACCTTCACACTTCGGGACCGCGAAAAGTTTTCAGACACCCTATACATAGTAAAAAATAATAATTATTAAAATAATAATAATTATTAAAATAATAATAATAATTTTATGTGTGTGTAAATTACAATTCCACTCTTTTGTCATGTCCAAGACATCTGTCGGATATCATTTAGGGATTAAAGCATGTCCACCAATTTCATAAACAGATATATCACGGACGTCCATTGAATGACCGCAGAACGTAAAACGGATTATCTGTGGAATCCTCAATATCTTTAATGGTCGTCTTATGTCTGAATGTCCTTCGGATATTTTTGTGCCGTCTGGGAATATACACCTGATATTGAACACATTGCATACACACAATAAGAAAATAGCTTTGCATAATTAAAATCCACAATTAAAAGTACAGACTGATACTGGGATTTCTCATAGAATCCCATACGGAATTCTCATAGGATCCCTTTTAAAATCTTTAATCAATTTGATAATAAGATTTCCATATGTGACTCACTTTCGAATTTGATCAACTTTTATGCACATATAATACTAAGTAAAGTCGAATCCCATACGGAAAAATTTATCTAATAGATATCTAATAAATATCTAAATGTCTATATAAAGTCCATATCCTATAAATAACTAGTAGATGTATATATATATCCACATAGTAGATGTATACATATCCACATATTTATATCTATTATATCTACTAAGTTATCAGATATATCCACTAGATATACACATATTATCCACATATCTATATTTATCCACAAAAAATATGGGCCACTAAATTTTAGCACAATTTTTTAACATTTTTCAATAACAATAAATTAGCGAAAAATCATCGCATTAAGATGAAACAAAACTCAAATTAAAGTTTGAACATTTTTCTTAAATAAAAGTACAAATTTGAATTAGAAAAAACGTTTTATAAAATGATGGACCTTGAAGATAGACTTTGAGAAATGAAAAACAAATTTTTTTTAACTGGTACAAAAATTTTCTGGTTATAAATTACAAAAATGTATGGGTTTTTAAAAAATCTGAATTATTTCCTAATGAATTTATACTTTAATCAATTTTCTACAATTTTTTTTATTGTTATATCGTTTTGAGGAAAGATTTAAATCGTCTGACCGTCTGTCTCTATGTGAAGCATCTTGGATCGAGTTACATTTTAATTTCTTTTTTGAAAAGTTTTCCATAATATCTGCATATAATTTCTGCATAATTGCAGATTTTATTTAAAAAATTTCATTTTATAACATTTTCTTCAAAACGATATAACTTTATCAAAATGGTCGTAGAAAATTTATTAAAATATGAGGATTTGTTAAGAAATAAATAAACTTAAAAACATGTTTTTATCAAGAAGTTGATTCTCCTGAACAATGCAGCAGTTTAAAAAAAAATTGATTTTCTATTTCTCAAAGTTTACTTCAGCATTCGTCATTTTGTGAAACATTTTTTGTAACTCAAATTTGGTTTTTCTAGTTTTTAAGAGAATTATTTAATTTGAGCTTTATTTCATCTCAATACAATGATATTTGCTGATTTGTTGCTATTGAAAGATATTAAAAAATTTTACTAAAATTTATTTAGCTCGTTTTTTGCGTGTTGTGAGTATATATCCACTGGATATTCATATACAATGAAGAGCTTTGCGTCTCGCCGCTAGGCGGCGAAAACGAAAGCGCCTAACTCGAAAGTGGGATCCAAGGCAGTATACAGGGTGTCCCTGAGCATGTGCTCACTCACTTGTAAGAAGATAGAGCGCAGTAAATTAAATAAAGAAATCCTATTCTATGTAACGATTTTTGTAATAACAATCGAAATATTAATTATTATAAGCATACGTGTGAGTTTGACGCCTGCGCACTATGATTACACTCACATGTCCGCTCAGCTGTCAGCTGTAGTTGCGTGCTGCTGGCGTACGCAGTCTGGTAACAGCGTGCGAGAGCTAAGACGTTGTAATAAAAATCTTGTGTTTGCGTAATAAATTAACAGTGAAAATGAAGTGTACTCTGCAGCAATATACGGATATGATTGTGGCATACGGACTAGCGGAAGAAAATACTTATCGTGCGGCCGCAATTTACATGGAATTATTTCTCGGGCGTGCACGAAAACCAAGTGGCCGTACAATTTTACGTGTTGTGCAATAAATTATGTGAAACTAGGTGTCGTGCATAATATCGGGATAACCGGTCCAGCAGTGCGCCCTCGTGTACGAGATGAAGAAAGGATTCTTGAAGCATTTTATTATTGTATCATTATCAACGTGTGCAATACATTTTATCGAGGGATTTTCAACCACGGATCAATTTTTGTAAAGGTACTGTCACCATTAATTTTTTACATTTACGATATATTCAGCGTATAGTAATAGCATTTTGAATAATTTTCAAATTGAGAGTGAAATAGGTCTATGGGGGAAACCAGTATAAAAAAAGCGTACCATGCTATCTACTGCAAGGTGGTGTGGAAATGATAGCGCATCATTTTCTCGCCACTAAAAGGACGGGTCATTTTTCGGCGCGAAATTGCGATATATCGCAAACCATCATCATGTCTCGGAAAGCGATCCGCCCACCGCTTCGCCGCACTCGTAATATCGGATTACAATGGGACGACTCTCGTCGCCGCGCGCTTCTACTCACACAGATTGGCTGATCTTCTTTATTTAATATTTCGTTAATTATTGCGACAATCCCAAAACAATACAGGTCATTTCTTCTTAATTTGAGCCAATCTACTTCTTTATTTCGTTAAGGTCGAAAATTGACGGACACCCTGTATATGTCTCATGAAAGATAGAATAAATATCCATAAATAAATATCAATATATAATAGTAAATGTATCTATATTAATAATGTATCTATATAAATATCCACTGAATGTTGTACGGATATCTACAGGATATTGATACATATTTACATATCCTGTAGATATTTATAAAACTTCGAATTGCGGACATTTGGATACACAGCATTTCTAATAAATGTTTTTCATATATTCGTAGATATTCTTAATGCCCATAAAGAATATCTAATAAATATCTAATACCAATTATTTTCTATATGGAATGCTACAAAAGCAAATGTGCAGAAATGTTTACTTTTGAGATATTTTTATTTTAATTGTTTTCTTAAATAAACAATATTTAAGATTTCTATATAGAAAAAAATATTAGAATTTAAAAATATTTTGGATCTAGGACTATACTTTGGAAATAGGAGTGAATCTTGCGTGAAACCCATGCGGAACAGAATAATTATGGACCTCATTTCGAGCCATAAACACGGAGGTGTGGTATAGATTTCGTTTCGTGGAAGTTCAAAACTCATGTGGAACAGAACAATCATAGACCTTGTTTCAGGCCGCACTATGTTTAATGACAAACTCAATTCTCCAAGAATCGACCTTGCGCTTACGCAATCAAAAAATTCAATATGTATTAAAATAATAAAAATTTGAATATCTCAAGAGAACAAAAAGCCCATACTACATGTCTGTAAAAATTGATTAAATTTGGAGATAGATCGCATACGAAAGCCTTACCCAAAACATCAAATTATATTTTAATTTTTTACATGAAATAATATCATGTGTACAATGTGTACGTGCATAATAATATCATGTGTGCAATCTATATGTGTGCGCAATATCATGTGTGCAATCTGCATGTATGCAGATAATTTCATGTGTACAATGAACATGCGTGAAATAAAATCATGTGTGGAAAGTTAATATAATTTTCTTATTTTACATGTGCAATAATGTCATGTGTGCAATGTGCATATGTACAATAATCAGAGTTGGGAACGTTACTTCAAAAAAGTAACGCGTTATCGTTACTTTTCGTGAAACTCATTACCACAGTAGCGCAACTCTCCCGATTTTGTGTAGCATAAAATGAAATGCGCATGCGTGAAGTCAGCGAGTATATCAGTACTGCCATCTGCACTTTCCTCTCACTCTCTCCTTTGGTTTTTGTTCTCTTTCTAACACATTATAATATGTAATATAAATTAAATTCAATAAAACTTGAATATATGTACATAAAGAAATTGTGAAAAATATAATATAAAATATATAATGCAAATATGTATAAAAAATAATATATATGACATGATGTGAATATTAATTAACCATTTTATATGTCATATATAACTGATAGCAGAAAAGAATGAAAAGATATATACTCATAATACTCATATATAATTTATAATATATTTACATATTAATACTTACATATATAATTTTTAATATATTTATATATTAATTGTACATACATATATTCTATATATATATATATATATATATATATATATATATTCAAAAACTTAAAATTCAAAAAAAACATTTAGATTAAGACTACAATCACTTAAATTTTTTATTATATAAAATATATATATTTATGTGCAAAATGAATAAAAAAATAAGAAATATATATTTGTTAATAATATATATTATTAGAAAACAAGAAATATATATTTGTTAATAATATATATTATTAACAAATATATAGTTCTTATTTTTTTATTCATTTTGATCATAAATATATATATTTTATATAATAAAATTTAAGTGATTGTAGTCTTAATCTAAATGTTTTTTTTTAATTTTAAGTTTTTGAATATACATATAGAATATATGTATGTCCAATTAATATATAAATATATTAAAAATTATATATGTTAGTATTAATATGTAAATATATTATAAATTATACATATATGAGTATTATGGGTATATATCTTTTCATTCTTTTCTGCTATCAGTTATATATGATATATAAAATGTTAATTAATATTCACATCATGTCATATATATTATTTTTTATATATACTTGCATTATTTTTTATTATATTTTTCACAATTTTTTTATGTACATATATTCAAGTTTTATTGAATTTAATTTATATTACATATTATAATGTGTTAGAAAGAGAACGAAAACCAAAGGAGAGAGTGAAAAGAAAGTACAGATGGCAGTACTGGTATACTCGCTGACTTCGCGCATGCGCATTTCATTTTATGCTACACAAACTTCAAAGGTGCCGACAGGAAGTTGCGCTGTATATACTGTGTCATTACCGTTACTTATTATTAAGAAAATAACGATTTGTTACTTTTTATAATACAAAAATTAAATTAATTTATTTTAAAATATAATTATTATTTTATAGTATTTATTATAATTGATTTTAAAATATAATTATTACTTTTATATATTCGACAATTATAAATTATTCCATCATTGATGTTCTTATATTCAATTCATATTCAATTTTTCATTTATTGTAATTTAGAAATTTTAGATTTATGAGTACAGAGAAAAACATCACGCAAGTATATAATTTTCCAAAATATTTGTAAACTGTTTTGTAATAGGAATAGATTTTTCAATTACTAAGGGGATACTATCCAAGATTACAGAATTAAAGTAACGATAAAAGTAACGGTTAAATTCGTTACCCTTACCGTTACAGTCAGAAAAAAGTAACGATCGTTACCGAAAAAAAGTAACGGTAACGGTAACGACGTTACAAGCAATGCATTACTTCCCAACTCTGGCAATAATGTCATGTATGCAATGCGTATATGTGTAATAATATTATGTATGATCTCCAAAACATAATGGCGGCGCACAGTGCTTCAGCGTTGCGTTGGTAAATAAACCCCCGGCCACTGCTTCGCTGCGCGCTTAGTATCAAGTGACACTGGGACGGCTTTTCTCGCTGCACGTTTATACTCGCACGTATTGGCCAATCTTTTTAAATTAATATCTCGAAATTTTACGGGTTGTTTTCAAAATGATATATGACTTTTTAATTCGGTTTAACGAGATCTACTTATGATTTTTTTTGGCGGATGATAGGACGGAACATCCTGTATGTATCTAATAACCTTTTGCAATCCCGAAGTGTGAAGGTAGATCGGCTCAAATTAAGAAGAAAAGTCCTCTACTGTTTCCCATTATTCACCATAATTAACAAAAAATTAATTAAAAAAGATCAGCCAATCCATGCAAGTATAAGCGCGCGACGAAAAAGGCCATCCCACTGTAACTTGATTCTAGGCGCAAGACAAAGCGATAGGCGGAGCTTATTTACTAAACGTAACGCTGTAACGTCGTGCGTTATCATCAGTTCAGTTTAATGAGATCTATTTATGGCTTTATTTTGTTTCGAGATACTGAAAACACCTTGTATATGTATATCGGGGAGCCCAGGTAGTGACAAGCTGTCCTTCCCCTCGCCGCGCGCCGGCAGGCAATGTCTGACACGGTGGGGCCGTGCTATATCGGTCGAGCGCTTCTGTCTTTCGTCCGATTTCAATAATTAATATTTCGATTATTATTACAAAAATCGTTACATGGAATAGGATTTCTTTATTTAATTTATTACGCTCTACTTTTTTATAAGAGCGTGAGCTTATGCTCAGAGACACCCTATATATATATATATATATATATATATATATATATATATATACAGGGTGTTCAAAAAGTCCCGGTACGGGGGAATAACTCGAAAAGTAAGGGTCGGACAAAGAAACTTTTCGGACAAAAGTTGTAGGGCTTACTCCGAATTTTTATCTCGTGACCTTGAGTGACTTTGAGCTTGACCTTCAAGGTTATTGGAAAGTCAAAGTGTTTTTTTTAAATGGGAACCCCTATTTTTGATTGTATATTCTTATAGCTGACCTCGAGAGCTTTCAAAAACACTATAATAAAATATTTTTCCCTCAAGCATTTATCGAGTTATGAGGCTTCAAATCATTTCTTAATTTTACATAAACCGTAAAATATCTTGTAAAATATTCACTTTTCGATTATTTTACCTTAATACTTTTATGTACAAAATAATGAGAGGAATCAATTAGTCTAAAAAAAAACACATAATTGTTCCAAAGAAAAAATATGTAATTTGCAATTAACAATTACATATTTTTTCTTAAAACCAACTGTATGTTTTCTTTACACCAATTGATTCCTCTCATTATTTTGTACATAAAAGTATTAAGGTAAAATAATCGAAAAGTAAATATTTTACGGTTTATGTAAAATTAAGAAATAATTTGAAGCCTCATAACTTGATAAATGCTTGAGGGAAAAATATTTTATTATAGTGTTTTGGAAAGCTCTCGAGGTCAGCTATAAGAATATACAATCAAAAATAGGGGTTCCCATTTTAAAAAAACACTTTGACCTTCAAATAACCTTGAAGGTCAAGCTCAAGGTCAAACTCAAGGTCACGAGATAAAAGCTCGGAGTAAGCCCTACAACTTTTGTCGGAAAAGTTTCTTTGTCCGACCCTTACTTTTCGAGTTATTCCCCCGTACCGGGACTTTTTGAACACCCTGTATATACACGGTGGACCATTTTAATCGATGCACTCGAATATCTCGAAAACAGCACTCTTCAGAAAGAAATGTTTCAAACAAAAATTGTAGGGTGTGAAGGGGGACATAAGATGGTAGCATTGGTTTGACCTTGGAAAGTCATTTGAAAGTCACATAAAAGTCACCTTCAATTTCTTAAATTGAACCCACTATTTTTGTGCTTTTATGCACAGGATAATGAGACAAAACTATTGGTACAAAGAAAACGCATGATTGTTTATAACAAAAAGTGCATTGCAAATTACACATTTTTTATCATAAACAATCATACGTTTTCTTTGCACCAATAGTTTTGTCTCATTATCCTGTGCATAAAAGTATTAGGGTAAGACTACCGAAAATTAAATATTTTACGAGATATTTTGCATTTTATATCGAAGTACTGCAAACTTTGAAGCCTTATAACTCAAAAAGTATTTAATGAAAAAACATTTGTCTGTAGTGTTTTGGAAAGCTCTCGAGATAAGCTACAAGAATATGTAATGAAAAATAGTGGGTTCAATTTAAGAAATTGAAGGTGACTTTTATGTGACTTTCAAATGACTTTCCAAGGTCAAACCAATGCTACCATCTTATGTCCCCCTTCACACCCTACAATTTTTGTTTGAAACATTTCTTTCTGAAGAGTGCTGTTTTCGAGATATTCGAGTGCATCGATTAAAATAGCCCACCGTGTATACATATATATATATATATACAGGGTGTCCTAGACCACCCGTACACTCCTTTTCTTTCAAAAACTAAGCATTTTAGAGAAAAACGTTTTCGACAAAAATTGTATGGTTTTGAGGGGAACATAAGATGGTGTCACTGATTTGACCTTGGATGGCATCGTTAAAGTCAGGTCAAGGACACCTTTAATTTCTTAAATGGAACTACCTATTTTTTATTGCATATTCTTATAGCTTATGTCGAGAGCTTTCCAAAACACTATAATAAAGTATTTTTTCATTGAGTACTTTTCGATTGTGAGGCTTAAAATAATATCTTAATTTTACATAAACTATAAAATATCTAGTAAAATATTTATTTTTCGATTATCTTACCTTAATACTTTTATGCGCGTGCGCGCGCGTGTGTATGTATATGTATATGTATATATAGGGTGTCCCATTTTAAATAATACCCCTATAAGCACACAATATTCCTAGGATATTGTATAAATATTATTAACTGGTAATAATATTTATACAATATTTTAGGAATATTGTGTCTTATGAAGACGCGCAAATATCTCCGAAACGGTGCGTTAAATAAAAAAAATGTTTCAAACAAAAGTTATATGACTTGAAGGGGGCCATCAGACGGCAATGATTTCACCTTGGAGAGTTACTTGAAGATCACGTGAAGGTTACCGTCAATTTCTTAAACGGACTCTTTATTTTTTATGACATATTCTTGTAGCTTACCCCGAAGACTTTCTAAAACACTATAATAAATTATTTCTTCATTGTAAAGTATTTTTACTTTTTGAGTTATGAGCTTGAAATAATTTCTTAATTTTACATAAACCATAAAATATTCATTTTTCGATTATCTTACTTTAATACTTTTATATATAAAATAATGAGAAGAATCAATTGATGTAAAGAAAAAACATAGTTGTTTTTAAGAAAAAATATGTAATTTGCCTCGACACGCGACGAAGGGAGGAACAGCGCACCGGCAGGCAATGTCTGACACGGTGGGCCGTGCTATAGCTCGAGCGGTCGAGCACTTCTCTCATTCACTCGATTTCAATAATTAATATTTCAATTATTATTACAAAAATCATTACATGGAATAGGATTTCTTTATTTAATTTACTGTGCTCTACCTCCTCACAAGTGCATGAGCTCATACTCAGGGGCATCCTGTATATACAGAAGAGTGTTCCAGCTATCGCATGCCAAAGAAAAACCAGAAGTCGATCTCGCTAAACTGAACTAAAAAATCCTATATCATTTTGAAGAAACCACATAAAATTTCGAGAATTAATTAAAAAGATCAGTCAATTCGCGTCCCACTGTAACTCAATACTAGGCGAAGCGGTGGGCGAGGCTTACTCATGTAACGCTGAAATGCCGCGTGATCATGTTTTGTCATCATGTTTTGGAGAGGGCGCCACCCGCTACTTCCTCGGCGCCTAGTACTAACAATAAGTTACAGTGAAACGGCTTTTTTTGCTGCGCGCTTTCACTCACGGGAATTGGTTGATTTTTTTTAAATTAATATCTTAAAATTTTACATGGTTTCTTGCAAAATGATATAGAATTTTTTAGTTTAGCGAAATCTATTTATAATTTTTCTTTGGCACACGGTAGCTGGAACTCTCTGTACATATACATATATCTTACAATTAGATCCTTAGCATCTGCTGCACAATTAAAATTTTGTAATTATAAAAACAATTTTATCATGTTTTTATTGAGATTTGTTATTTTTTAAATGAGTTTATTAAAAAATTATATTAAAGATGCATATGAAAACTTTGATTGGAAACAAAACATCTAATTAGAAACAAGCATTGAAAATCATAATTTAGTTTAAGAAATAACTGATAATTTTATAGAATTGAAAATATATAATAATTTACATAAAATAATTCTGTATGTATGCATGTGTGTATGTATGTACATATGCTTAAACATATAAAAGTATATAATAAAATATCATAAATAAATACTGAACTTGTTCAGTATTTACTGTAATTATGTAGTATGTTTAATATAATTTAATATGTATTACGCTTAATATAATAATAATAATATAATAATATATAATCAATTTTAAGATAAAAATTATCTATTTGTTTTTATCTTGCTGATTCATTTCAATATTTTTCATATTAAAAGAGTTATTATTTTTATCTAGTTCTTTTAGGAATATATATATGTTGAGGTATGACACTTTTATATTCTCTTTTTTATTCTTATTTTAAGTTATCTATAATTGTCTTTTAAATATAATAAAGAACAAAAAAGATTCATAATAATTCATCTCACCTTCCATGACACGTGTTCCATGTATTTTTGTCGGTCTGGCTTCTGTTTGTAAATTGATTGAGACGACCAATGCGTCAAGCTGCCTGACTGTAGCGCAATTTCATTTAGAACCTGTTTGTTCTTACAACTCGCGCAGTAACCGCATATTCGTAACCGAAACAATATTTCACTTGATTGGTTTAACTCACAGAATGATATCTCGCACAGCAGCGGAGTCGTCAGCTGGCTTTTGCCTGCAGTCGTTCAGCATAAACGGAAATAATTTCTTTACAAACGGAAATAATAAACTGTCTTCTTTCGCTTTACAAAGTGTTTATTTTATGACGGTTAAACTGTTTTATTTTTTAAAGTATTGATCATACGATAAAAAGTATTTAATTTTTAATTTCCAGCATTGACACAAAAATTTAGTTTATAAAAAAGTTATATTTTACATTATCTCTTTTAATTTAATAATATTTAAAATTATAATAATATTTAATACTTTAATAATAATATAATTTAATATTTAAAATAGTTTCTTAAATTGTTCTGCTAAAACGTTGCATCTTTTTATTTATGTATTAAAAAAAGTAATTACTATCAAAATAAATTCGGCAATATGATATAAGGTTGCTCAAAAATCATTCAAATTTAGAAAAGCGCACAAATATATTTTGAACTTCCCAATTTCCATGTTAATTTTTTTTAAAAAGAGCCTGGTATAAAAAAATTCTATTTTACATTCTCTATCCATTTTTATAAATAAATTATATAATCTTGTAGAATATACTAAAATCTTGATAGTATATACATATATGGTATAGGATAATTCATGTAGCTGAAACTTCTAACCAAACTTAAAAACAAAGCATTTCTCTGAAAATTTTAGGTTGAGGTTATATTCAAAATATCAAGATAGATATAAAATTATGCTTACATATATGCGTTTTAGATTTATATTTTTATATTTTTATAACTTCCATTCGAAATATTTTTTTATACTTATGAATACTTTTGCGCTATTTAATTCAAAAAATATACATTTTGAAAGTTCAAATTGCTTTCACATAAAATTATTTCAAGTGCAATACATTCCAATGATTCCTTGACAATTATGCATATGTATGTATACAGGGGGTTTCTAAAACTAAGTCGAAGATTTTAAGGGCGTATTCTAAGGATTAAAATAAAAAAACAAACTCATATAAACGTGAGTCCAAAAATGCTTTTCCTCCAAGTTATAGCCCCTTAAAGTTGAGGGAAAAAATCGAAAAATGTATTGTAAATCTCGGAGACTTTTTCATAGAACGTTAAAGTTTTGCACAGCGTAATAATTAATAATGAGCTTCATTTTTATGTGGTTTTGACAATTTTTCCCTCAACTTTAGAGGGCTATAACTCGGAGGAAAAGCATTTTTGGACCCATGTTTATATAAACTTTTTCTTATTTTAACCCCTGGAACGCCCTTAAAATTTCCGACATCGTTTCAGAAATACCCTGTATATTTATGTATTAGTAATATGTGTTTATTTGTGAACAAATCTGTTTTTATCGTTACCAAACTCAATAACGTAATGTGACAGAAATGTAATAAAGTACTTATTTGACATAAATCTTACATTCTTATAATCATAAAAAATAAGTTAAAAATCCTAATAGCTTATTATTATCATACATTGCTGGCTATTAAAATTGCAACATACACACACACACACACACACACATATGTATGTATGTATGTATGTATGTATGTGCACGCACGCACACGCACACACATACAGACATGCACGTGTATTGTTATAATTTTAATGATCAGCAGTATGTGATAATAAGGATTAATCATGTAACTTTTATTATAAAAAATTCAAATTAATTATAACTTCTATATATTCTATATATTATGAAGCCAAATTTTATGATAAAAGCAGCACAAATTTTACCACTATTTTCAAAATGATTTGAAGTCAGTCTTTTCCGTTCTAATTTATAGCTTTTATGTACATAATGCATATGTAATCTGCATATTAAAATATACAAACAAGTTTCTATTATATACTACTTGATATTAGTTCTTCACAAATTAAGTTTTATTGTTATTTTGTTGCATTGACAGTTACTAATTATAATGAGGTAATTTATTCTTAATGAGATAGTTGATATAATTATCGAATATGGGAAATGTGATGGTAATTGGTTAGATAAGCGACTTAGCTATCGTGAAAGATATGTATTTGAATTATCGACATTTAAATTATAATGATATATATTGAAATTAATATTAAAAAACTTAAAACAGTATTTTTATGAAAGGGCCAATATACAATTAAATAATAACAACGATATGTTAGCACTGGCAATTTCGCGCTTGAGCATATAATTTCGTCTACTATATATCAACTTTTCCAGGCAATTATAATAACTCCATTTAATTAGTTTAAAATATTTAACAAATATTTAACAAATTTTTTAAAAATTGAATCTCTTTTTGGTTGGATTTTTCACTAGCAAATCTGTTGTTCTTTAGTCAGTACAAAGCTGAATTTTATATAATCATCTTAAACTTTATCTCTCACAAAGTTTCATTTTATTGTCGATATGTTTGGTCCTATAGTGAAATTCTGTCAAATTGATCAACTAGAGATCGCACAACAAATCATTTACATTTCTAACCATTCAACGATACGACTAATTGTTGTAGACTAATGTTACTTCTTGCACTGCTGTTACTGCTACGATGTATCATGTCGCTTTCAAGCATCGACAATGCGTTGCATTCTTATACCATATTTATGCAATTGTCCCTCTATATTTCATCATTATATACGTTTGTTGATTTGCGATCGTTTTGATGATCTACCTAATCAGTGTCTGAATATGAGTTCCGAAAAGAATTTTTTTTTCTTTAATTTGCCATAAATAAGTTCAAGATTTGAATATGTCTTTCAAATAATGAACAATATATTTTATTGTTTGTTTTCCTAGATTTGTCTTGAATCAGCTTAGCAGATTAAGATTTGGCATAGATAATATCCAGATGCGTCAGATTGACAATGAACTGCAGTAGCCCAGCAGTTCGTTATATGGCTTTATAATCATTTCCGTTTTCTTTATTTCTTGTTTTGGATATATATTGTTAGAATAATTGATTATCGGATTCAGGAGCACTAACGATCATCATATTCACTAGTCTGAACTTATTCATAAATTCTTCAATATAGTTGGCCTGATGGGTCTTCACTGTTCTCTTGTTCCGATCTCTCTTTATCTCGAGTTTGATATAATATTGCGACTCGTTTATTTTGACCTCAAACTTAGTTCTTCTAAGAACTGTCTTAGCATTTCTGCCGAAGTATTCCAGACAAGCTCGTTGTCCATATAAAACAAGTAGAGTTTGTTGTTTTTTTATCCATATAAATGTTAACCTACTGGAAATTTTTCTGGTTTGTAGTTTTTGATAAAATTATCGAACTTTGCTTCTAGCTACACACACAGTTGGCTACAGATAAAATTATCATACCCTATACATACGCGCACATATAATTCCGATGCTAAATTTGACAAGAGTGAAAATAACCTCATAGTAGATCAAAGCCCCGTACAAACTATTAATAATATTTTGAGATTCTGTTGTAGTTATATTTATAAGTTTTTAACGTTTATAAAAATTTTAATTTTATTATTTTAGATGTAATATTTTTAAATTAATGTTGAGATCTTTTTCTCTATGTATAGAATTGTTGATATAAAAATATAAATATATATAAATATATTATGATACAAATGATACAAATATTAAAAGAATCTTTCGAACAAAAAAATGTAATTTGCAATTAACAATTACATTTTTTTGTTTGAAACAATTATGTGTTTTCTTTACACCAATTGATTCTTCTCATTATTTTGTACATAAAAGTATTAAGGTAAAATAATCGAAAAATGAATATTTTACAAGATATTTTACGGTTTATGTAAAATTAAAAAATGATTTCAAGCCTCATAACTTGGAAAGTATTTAATGAAAACTAACATAATTGTAGTATTTTGGAAAGCTCTTGAGATGAGCTACAAGAATATGCAGAAGCATATAGGGTGTCCCATTTAAAAAGTTGGAGCTAACCTTCACGTGACCTTCAGGTGGCTCTTCAAGATTAAACTGACACCATCTTATGTCCCCCTTGAAACCATACAACTTTTGTCTGAATAATTTTTTTGTATTCGGCTTACCAACGGAGATATTCAGGTGCGTCGATTAAAATGGGCCACGGTGTATATATATATATATATATATATATATATATATATATGAAACAAATATTTTTTCATTAATTATACAATTAAGAAATAATTATTATAGTCTTTTTAACAAACTTATTTATTCATTATATAAAAGGGATAAAAAAATGGCTATTATTATTCTCAGTTCAAGAGATTATATAGTTTAATTAATTTTCTAAATGAAAACTTTGTCTTTTTGTTCTGAAAAAAAAATATAATACATTTCTATCTATTAATGTCATTAATAACTATATAATATAAAAATAGATAGACAGATAAATGAAATGTATTTAACATTTCATATTATTTTAGATAGCTATTGCAATACGCATCAATTTTCATTCTACAGATAATTGCAACATATAATTTGTTATATACTTGTACGAATTACATATAATATAAAATATTAATTATTATTATATTAGCGAATTTGGCTATCACAAATTGAATTGTTTTAGATTCTACAATATTCTGCAACTAATTGGTATAATATATAACAGAGTGTGTAAATGAGAATTCTCGTATATTGAATATATTATATTAATATATGAGAATAGATAGTAAGTTGTTGTAAAATTTCATTACTTTATATTAATCAAATAGCAAATGTGAAATCATCTTTACTTTAACAATTATGTATATGCAGAATCTACTATATACTTTTATGATTTAATATTTGTGAAAATATTGTGATTTATTATTAGAGACCCCATTTCACATTATAGAAAATTATCTTTTTATTAAGAAGAAGAAAGAATCTTTATCAAGAAATGTGTTGCGAATAAAAAAGCGTTATTTTATTGTTTATTGCTTATATCATTTTCATAATAATAATATTAAAAAATTGCACTTACAAATAAAAATTCTGGATGATATGTACAACTTGCAAGATATTTTTTTAAATACTTATGAAGATGTAATAAGATTATATGTATGCATAAATAAAGCTACGGAGTTAAAAATTAAAAAATTTATACAAAGAAACTTGGTACTTCTATAGTAATTAGATAGCTAATTAGCTAGACTTTATTAATAATTGAATAGAGATAATGTTATAATTCCTAATAAAAAAATCACTAATGACTAAAAATTTTAATTTTTATTTATAGAAGTTAATATATATATATATATATATATATATATATATTATATTCAATATATATATTATATTCAATATATTACACGAAAATTATTATATTACAAATTGTACTGATCATTTTATATGATTATCAAACTAATTACTTGAGTGTTACAATAAAATCTATTATTATATTAATAGTCAAATATTTTCTTAATTAAATATAATACTATATAGTATATATAAAAAATTTAATAGTATATATAAAAATCATTAAAAAGATACACACACATATATACATGCACATATACATATGTACGTATTTACCTCTATAATGTATAAATGTACATGTATATGGTCTGACTATAAAGTTTTAGGACTATCTCTACCAAAAATAAAGAAGTCGTTATATCTTCAATATTATTATTTATTTTTCAATATATATTCCTTTGAATTCCACACAAAACTTGGCGGGTTGCTTCAGTTTGTATAAGGCATTTTGAAAATCCGAAATCGGGACGTTGTTTAATTGTCTTGTAATGCTGCTTTGAATCTGCTTCACACCGTCAAATCGGTTTCCTTTTGACTTTAGTTTAAGTTTGAAAATAGTCATCCGAGGACAAATTGGAAAAATAAGGGAGATAATAAAGCACAGTCACATTTTTAGACATTAAAAAGTGATTGCAACGTTATACGCGAAGTGTTGTCATGGATCAAAACCAATTCTTTTCATCTCATTCCTTTTCATTCAGTTCGCACACGGTTGATTCTTGCAAGCAACTTTTCCATGACGGTCTTGTAAAATTCAATTGTTGTCTCTTGAAGGGGGGGGGGACAAATTTTTTAATTGCCTATCACATCAAAAAAAGCAATGAACATTGTTTTCATTCTTGACTTTTATAATCGAAGTATCTTCTTTCTTGGTGAATTTTTTCCAATCTATTTTACACTTCTTTTATCATATGTATATTCTATAGTATTTACCTAATTTTACTCAAAACTTGATCGCATAGCGTTGTTCGATAAACACTTCCATGACGAGACAAAACAAACACGTTCGCACAAAACAAGTTCGAACTGCAGTTATAAACTGCACTGAATCAATATTGATAAAACTTAGTAGAGGCGTAGTTAAAAATTAATATAAAAGATTTCAAGTGGCGAAAGAGATAGGTGGCACTATTTGAACAAGTTTGATAAAATTAGTCCTAAAACTTTATAGCCAGACCTGTACATACAGAATATCTCAAAATCTCTGTATAATTTAATATCATAAGTTAAAGATAAAAAATAAAGTAAAAAATCCTAATAAATAAAAATATCAAAGTGTCACACAACAGTTTTTAAGCTATAAATGATCAAAGTTCATTAATAGTATTGTATAGAATTCGCTCGTTCATGCTTGCATATTTATGCTTGTATCGATTTGTGTATATCTATTTATATATTTGCATATCTATTTATTTCATATTTCTATTTATTTGTATTCATTTATTTTTATGTATTTCTACTTATTATATTTCGTATTCTAATATATATATATACATATATATATATAGCCACTATATATATGAACTATATAATTTAATATTTTTTTGCTAAACATCGTAGAAAAAATAATATGGGATTCTTCATCTCATTTTATATTAAAAAATAATTGTGTAATTCATGAGCGTAGGTTATGATACACTTTATATATACAAAAATTCCTATCTAAATGTAATTTCTATCTAAATGATTGATCAGGGATTGATTTTTGTTTAGAATAAAATATCGCAAATATTTGAAGTGTATCATAACTACATACACTAATATGGATTATACTATAAACGTGATAATATATAAATGTTATCATGTTTATAGTATAATCCATATTAGTGTATATCTTTCTAAACATTATTCCTCCTATTTATACATAAATATGTACAAATATAAAGTGTTTATAATGTAATTTATGAATATGCCCAGAAAATTCATGCAAACATTGAAAATTATTGAAAATAATAAATATAGCTTAACTTATGCAAAGATTCAAACATAAATAAATTTATTAACTCATTTAATTTAATGCATAGATTTATTGTTATATAAATATTAAAATATCAAGCCAACTTATATAATTTGAAAAATTGCTGTTATATTTAAATTAATATGTTATTTATGTTATATTTAAATTACAATTTAATATAAAAAGAATAATACTTATATTTCTAATCTCAAAAATGTTCTTGTTAAACTACTACATAGATGATAAGATATTTCTAATTCAAAAATAAAATGTATTATGCTTGGATTCACGTTTATGTAAATTTTTTATTTCTTAACAAAAAATAAGATATATATATATATATATATATATATATATATATATATATATTTGTGAGATAATATATCTATATATATATCTATATAATCTATATATTTTTCAATTTCAAAGATTTATTAATCTTAAATATATAAATATTAAATATTATTCTAATTATTATAATATTAATAAAATATGTAAATTACTTTATTAATATAGCATAATTTAAATTTTTTACATTCACTCTCATAATATTATTTTAGTCAAATTAAAATATAAAATATCTTAGTATCAATATAGATAGATACGATTATATTTTAAATATTTATAATTACTTACAAAACTTTTGATATAAAAGAAATCAAATATGCTAATTTATGAATTTTTAAAGCTTTGTTACAAATTTTGTTGTATAAAATATTCACAGTGTGTTTATAATTAAATTAACTATTAAGAACTGCTTATTATGACAAAAAAGAATTATTTTATTTTTAATCTTTTTCTCTCTTTCTCTTTGTCTATTGTTATTTTTTATTTTATATGTAATATTATATGAAATATTTGTATTTCTCAAAAATTACATTTTAAGAGTGATAAAAAAATTTACTCTGCATAATTATATTCAATAATATATTCTCATATATATTTCTTTTTATTCTTATTTTTATATAAAAAAGGTATAAAAAATATTATAAATATAAATATTTTACCATTTCATATATAGCATAAATCATATTTAAACTACATTTATCCATGACAAAATCAAGTTTTTATATAACTGCTCAAACGTTTTTGATACTACTTTAAATATTCCATAGGGCTGCATCCGCATATTGCACATCCTATGAATTCGTGAATACCTCGTAACTGCGCAAAAATAGATAAAGCGGTATGCATACATTCGCGAAATTCACCAAAACGCTCAATATATAGTTAGATAAAAACTCAAATCTTATGCGTCTTCATATACCTTAAATAATTTAAAATATTTAAAGAAATTTATGTTTTTGCTTTTCAAATTTTTTTTGTATTACTGTATTGCTATTTGTTTATAAAGTACATAAAATAAAAAGCAATTTTTTTAATTCATTTATACTATAATAAATATTATATGATTGTAAATTTTATGTCAATTATAATCAATGATGTTTTAATGCTTATTTTAAATAAATTATATAAAGAATATTATGTGACTATATGAAAAGTATTATAATCTTAAAATTGTAATATTTTCTTATTTTTTCTTTATTTTATATTATTTCTATATCTAAGCTATTAAAGTATATTATATTATACTAGTATTATATTATAAATTAAGTATTATAATTCTAAATTTATAACTCTTTTCTTATTTTATATATATTATTTTTATATTTATAAACTATATAAAGTGTTATAATAATACTAAACTACATAAAACATAATTATAAATTTATAACTTTTTCTTATTTTTCAATTATTTTATTTCTATTTCTATTTTCTATTTTCTATTTCTATTTCTATTTCTATTTCTAATAAGATAAACAAAAATATTTGAAGTAAGAATTATTGTAAAATTTTTCTGTAAAGTTATAATAATTTTAATAGTATGTCACATAATTTTTCAGGAAAATTATATGTAATTTTATAGTTGAAACATTTTCTTTATTTCTCTTCTATATTTTTTTCTGTCTATACATATATTAAAATACATTTACAGTTAATATCATATTACACATTGATATTTTCATAAAACTGATGCATTCCAGAAATATTACATTATGCCAACTCATGTAATTTCGTCTAATGTACTAAATTAAACCGAGTATACCCCTAAACGGATTATCCGCTTTTATACGAGCATATGAAATCCTTCATAAACGAATCATCTATATGTAATAATTAAAAGGTGAAATTATAAGCAATCCTTTTTTACAAAAATTGCATATGTGTATATGTGTATATGTGTGTGTGTGTTGTGTCAATCACAGAAGATATTACTTATTATTTACCTTGAATGCATCCAAGCGCGAGTAACAAGGACATAAGCAAGCAGTAGTGGCTTCTCGTTGACATGATTTTCTATCCACAATCACGCGCGAAGTTTATCTCAAAAGTAGAAAACACTTCATAGAATATGAGGCACTTCATACACGCACTTATAAGCACATCCTGTAATGATGTATATACATCAGTAGATGATTCTGTTATATACTTTGAATGAGCTAGAAGATTACAAGAAAAGGAGATGAATTTCTTTCTTGAACGTAGAGCAGCGTGCAGAACAACTACTTTAATAGAAAGTACACGTAAACATTGCGCGACGAGGAACGGAAGCAAACTGAGCCATGGCTAGCTGTCCAAAGTCCGTATCAAACCTCTTCCCTTCCGCCACCTCACCGAGTCACCCTTCCACCAGCCGCCAGTTATAACCTCCCACTATCCTTTGCTCACGCGCTCACCTCGCATTTCGCGTTCCACCGTTCGCACCATCAGACAAACCTCCCTCTTTACGTTCGGTACCCCTCCTGACACTTCCGGCAACGCGTTTGCATCACGCTTCTCGCTCATTTTTCCATCCCCATGGATCGTTCCGTCCTTTTTCGTTTCTCTCGACATCCATTCCCCTGGTGCATCCCCTTGATATCGTGATGCTACTCCAACATGCTTATTCCTACATGTCAATTTATCGCGTCTCCAGTTTATCGAACGTAGGATTATCGCGTTGCGACGCTACATCGGGCACACGTTTTGTCATCCGCTTGAGTATCTCTCGTGGATAATATATGTTTTACCGTGCGCGCCGCTATTGATCGTACCCCCTCAGGATTGTAATGAATCGTGACATTTACCAGAACTGCGAGATACAATTTTTCTTTATTTGATTTTCTCGTTGTCTTAAATATATCATTCTGCCGTATATTTTGTCATAAGTTGAAATATATTTTATGATTTTCATAATAATCTTATAAAATTCTCTCTCTGAATAAAATTTGCACACAACATACACACGTTTTCATCAAAATAACTATGTGTTCTACTTCTCTTATATTATTATTTTTATTATTTAAAATATTATTTTTATTTAATGAAATGAAAACAAAATGGAGAAAATTTCCTTTCGTAATATTAAATTATTAAAACTTTCAAAATATTTTACAACATGTTTTACAACATTTTTTAAAATATTTACACATACTTTTTTAACATGTATTAATGTTTTAAAAATTTATGTTGACTTATATCAGACATATAATCAAAAGATCTTCTTTTTTATCTAATAAATAATTGAAAAATCTTTTAATATTTTCATTAAAAAGTGCACGTTAATATAACAACATTTACAATAACAAATTACTTTGTACAAGATAAAATAAAGATGCCAAGTCCAATCGTGGCTATTCAAAAAATTGTAGAAAGATTAGTTTAATATTTCTAAAAATTTATATTTTTAAAAAAAGGTAAAAAAAATGCTAAATTCATGTTACAATTGTAAAAAACCGTTATATAAAAACAGCAATATTTTTAATTATTTCAAAAGGCTGCTCTACAAAAATAATAATTTTAATTTTCAAAAAAAAATAATGATATCAAAAAGTTACGCCAAGAATATAAGTTTTATGCAATAATTTCATTTATTATTATTATTATTATTATTATTATTATTATTACACATACAAATAACGTATTTTAAAATTATTACTATTCATACTATTCACTATTATAAAACAAAAAAAAATAAAATTAAAAATTAATACAAAATTTAAAACTTATAATATAAAATTTAAAACTTATAAAATTGATACAAACAAAATAAAAAATTTAAACTTATATAAAATAAAGAAAATAAAAAAAGTTAATGAAGAAACATGACTGCTAAAATAAACACACATTTTAATATTTTAATATTAATATTTAAATTTAATTGCATAATTTCCTTAATTAATTTTTAATTAATTTATGTTAATTTATTGTGTTGATTTGAAAATTTAGCAGTGCCAAGCTTTTTTAATTAAATTTTTTTATTTTTTTATTTTGTACAATTTCCAATTTTTTACTTTTTAAGGTAAATGTTTACTTTAGATTACACAGTTCGAAAAATTTTTATTTTCACATATATTGTAGAGGATACATTTCTAAATAATATGCTGTTTGAATTTTGCGGAGGTCGCTTTTCGTTCCTGAGATATGCGATTTTGAAATTTTATACTTACATCATCTTTTTGTTACATTCTAAATATGTTTATATTTTTCTATTTACATATCCCGAGGTCATTTTTCTGAATAACTTTCAGAAAATTTCAACCGCTTGTTATTTATTAAATAGTTATTAACAAAAAAAATTTCATGAATAAAATATAATTTTACCACATCATGTATGTTTAAGAAGAAATATATTTAATAGAATATATGTATTTGCAAACTTTGCTTTGTCTTGCAAAGTACATGCGTGGACATTGTGTGTTTTGTCCCCTCCCCCCCCCTACGAGGGGCTCCATTTTCGAAAGATATAACCTAACCTAATTTGTGTCTGAAATGTAGGAAATACCTTGATATATGACATTTCGTTTCATATGGTTCATATGGTTCATAGGATTTTGAGTTTATGTAAGTTTGCAACTTTCTATGCGAAGCCAGGTATATTCCACACTTCAGACACGGGTTGGGTTAGGTCATATCTTTCGAAAGTGGAGCCCCCCGTAGGGGGGCAGAACACACGGCATCCACGCATGTACTTTGCAAGATAAAGCAAAGTTTATAAATACATATATTCTAGATTTCAAGATTTCTAGCAAAACTAAATAATAATTCTATAGTTTAGCGATATGGAAGTTACAACGAGCAAACATAAACAAAAAAATATAAACACACAAGTAAAATATAATATGAAACCGTGATGAGTAAGTATAAGCATATAAATAGTAGCATATAACGCGAAAAGATGACATAAAAGTATAAAATTTCAAAATTGCATATCTCGGGAACGAAAAAAGACCGCTGCAAAATTCAAACGGTGTATTACTTAGGCTCGGTTGCACCAATATTATTTTAACTTTAAGCAAAACTTAAATATATATCTATCTTTATTTCTTTAGAAAGAAAGATAAAGATAAACATATATTTAAGTCTTGCTTAAAGCTAAAATAACGTTGATGCAACCGAGTCTTAAGAATGTATCCTCCACAATATATGTGAAAAATTGATAAAAATTTTTTGCTGTGTAACCTAAAGTGAACATTTACTCTTTTTAATATCAATTTTTACATTTTAAATTTTGTATTAATTTCATGATTTTTCTGTAATAATGAATAAGAATAATAATAATAAAATATATTATTTGTAATAATAATAATAAGAAAAGAAATTACTTATTACATGAAATTTATATTCTTGCCGCAATTTTTTGATATCATTATTTTTGTAGAAAACTAAAACGATTATTTTGTCTTTTATATTAATTAAAAAGAAAAACTGTTTTTATAATACTTTTTTATAATTATACCATGACCTTTTTTACTTTTTTTGTAAAAAGATCAATTTTAGAGGTATATCATGCGTTTTCTTAGTATATATTATTTTCTATGATTGAATTTTTAATATTAATTTGATGTTATTTCAAGTAAATAATTAAATAATTAAAAAATAATTAAATTAATTATTAGTTTTTGTGTAATATGGGATATATATTAATTAAATTAATTAAATTATAATGTAAATAAATTAATTAAAATAATCAATTGTAATAAATTAATGTAATAAATTAATTTAATTAATTGATTAAACGATAATTCATAAATACGTACAAAGTAAAAATATTAAACCAAGCATTTCTTTTATGTGATGTAAATGATGGAGATATATTTATGTATGATTTTGACATACATTCACAAACATTCACATTTTTTACATAGGAAAAATATTGTCTTTATATCTGAAGAGAAAAAATATGACGAAACTACCGAAAACAATGCTCCAATTTAAGTCAAATTTTGTAAATAAATTCTTTTTAGATAACAAAGAAATATATTAGAAGGATTTTGAGCGTTCAAATATTAAGACATGTTTTATACATTTTTTTGTATAAGTGAAATGTATCTTTATAAAGAAATGTATGACCTTGTTAAAATATATTATTTGTCATTTTGAGTCATGTTGATGCAATATACAGCAATCATGCTTTATTGAGAAGCATTGAAGCTTGAAAAATGTAAGAAGAAATAATAAATAAAAATCTTTTAAAGTCACTAATTTTGTTATCAAGATTCAGCCTAAGTAATATTGCGAAGATTTTAACTGGGCACTCAATGTTTATTAACTTTTTGCACTCAGAGACTTTTCTCAGATCACTTACCAGCAACTCGACCGCATTTTCTTACGAAATAGTAGAAAACAAATCACTTCAAATTAAGCTTTGGAACCAATTATTTTATTCGAATGATATTCAATCTTATAGTACTTATTTATGAACAAAAAATTTTTACATTATAATTATATTTTTCTAATATATGATAATATTTGAAACAATCACCAACATGCATCGATAGTGCACCTTATCTATCTCAAAAGCTTATCTATCTTTTCAGTGAAGTATCATTACAGATTTGTAAAGATTTGACGAGCGTTTGATAAAGATTGGACCAACGTTCATGAACGAGTAGAGCGCAATAAATTGAATAGAAAAATCTTTCACCATTTTGCAATTTTTACAATAATTATTGATATATTAATTATAAACTATTGGCAAATTAGCACGTCTTTCGCACACCTAATAAATTATGGGATACATTCTCTAGATATGTCAATGGCGAATGTTACATGGCAACGAAAAGTTTAGTAATGTGTTCTCCAACTCTTCTCTTTTCGTTATCATGCGATATTCGCTGTTGACACGCCTAGAGCACATATCTCATGATCTAGTTATATGAAACAAGCTCATTTACTAATCTTTTAAATTAATTTTTCAATAATCATTGCAAAAATTGCAAAATGGTGAAGGACTTTTCTGTTCAGTTTACTATTTTTTATCCGTTTATGAGCGGATTCAATCTTTATCAAACACTCTATATCGTATGTCACAAATAATATTCCCAACCAAAAAGAGAACTGCCTTTCATATAGAATCGCTCTTTATCGCTATCTCTTATTACAAAGAAATGCCGTCAGCGAAGACGCGGTACCACTGATTGATTTTTCTCTTACGTATATCTAAGCATACTTTCCATTTCTATATATTTCTTATATATATATGGACGCACATACACAAAATATAATTTTATCTCAAATAATAATTACATTCAATATTACGCATTATCGATAACTTCAACTATTACTATCTTGTATATAAAAAGTGTATTAGAAAAGTATATTTTTATAGAGATAATCAAAATATAGTGACGTTGGCATTTTTTAAATAAAAATTTTCATATTGAAACTTTTATTATCTATGCTTATAGGACTTGTAAAAAAATAAAGATAATTTTATTATATATTTATTCAAACTCGATAAAATTTATGTAAAAGTCAATCAATTACAGTTATTAAAAACCAATAATCTAAAATATTTTCAATTTCAGCTGATATATAAATATGCAGGGTGCTCTACTACTGTATGTGAACTTGATGCGAGACACTACCATATTTCTTGGTACATGAAAAAATGCATTGTACAAAGAGGCATTATTTTATTGTATATTGTTCAAGCTTGTATTTTCTACAATTATATTATAAAACAAAATATTTTTAATTATCTCGATAAAGAACATTTAATTATCGTTAATTGAAAAAGAATTATTCAAAATATATCTTACTAAAATTATGATATTAAAAAATATTGCAAAAATATAAAAAAACATAAAAACTTAATTTTAAAAAATTGGCGCTGCTATGACAGGATTTATTTAGAATGTATATGTATATTGTACCATATAATAATTAATAATAAAATATCTAGTCATCAATTAAAAAGCAGGAGGATCTCTTAGCACGTTTTTTAGCTCGCACAGGATTTTCAAGAGACAATTTTTTTGTATTGTATGATTATTAGGAATATTAAAAATAACCCCGTTAGAAAAAAACGGTTCATAAATAATATCACTCATGACTAATAATAAATGGACTAATAAAATATTTTCGCTCTCATCAAATCAATTTCTGCTCTGCCATCAAATTAACCATCATTTTAGATTATAACATGTATCATCTTCAATGTAAAAGTAAATACAGTTCATAATGAAAGATTAATTTTTTATTATTCTTGATATATGGATAACCATAATAATAGGTGATTATATATGTATATACATATATACGATATTATTAGTTGCTTGAGCATCTCACCGCATCAAAATTGAGATTATTGTAGAAGTTTTATTATTTTCATTTATTTTTTTATTTTATTTTTTGTGTTTTATTTTTTTTCAGATTTTTTATTTTTAAGCGCAATAACAAAAGTTTTGTGATATCTAGGTTATTCTAAATACAGTTATAACGTTCACAACAGATTATTAGAAGATTTAAAAAATAGAAGATTTAAAAAAGTATAGATAATACCTATGATTACTACTAGATAAATAAAGATAAGAAAGAAGAACCATCAAATTTTGAACAATTATTAGAAAATACTTAAGAGAATGTCAAAATAGTGACTAAATTGTGATAGAAAAATGCTCTCATTTAAACATATATCTAGATTACAAAATTATAGAAATCTACAATACCAAAATAGCTAAATACTTTACCTAATTCCTCCCCTTTTCAGTAAACCCTGTTTCCATTCAACGGATTTACTGGGGATGAGGATTATGATCTATCTATCATCAAATTCAAAATCAGAAAGTAATCAACGAAAAGGAAAATAATGCATATTAAGCAAAACAATATAACAATACCATAAAAAGAACATAAAAAGCACAAATAATACAATTTAAACTTAATCGTCAAATCAAATAATAGTAATAATAATGATAAAGTAAGAAAAAAAATTAAAATAATTCAAATTAAAATAATAAAAAATAATATGAATAATATTAATTCAATCATTAAATCTAATAGTAGGCAATAATAATCAAATAATAAAGAGAAAAGGATAAAATAATCAAAATATCATTAAAAAATTATCATAAAATATTAAATCAAATGATATTAATAATAATAATAATAATAATAATAATAATATAAAAAATAATAAAATAAAATAATCTTAAACCTTATCTAACTACAATTTCCGATTATCCCGTATTCACCGGGCTTATAATATACTTTTTCTCCTTTTCTCTAGCTTGATTGAAATATCATTTTCAATTCAGAGACTTCGCAATTTAAATTTCTTGACGGATAATAGATTGCAAAATTTGATATGATTTGAGTGAAAAGCGGTTCACAATAAAATCACTTGTAAAATAAAATGATAAAAATAAATCATTACAAATAACTTCCTCTTAATATCAGTATATATTATAATAAAAATATAAAGTAATAGTATAATATAAAATAGAAGAATAGGAATGCAATGATAATCAGTGAACGTCTTGATAGTGAGACGGAGAAGAGACTTCTATTCCTTGATGAAACAATGCCAGTAGAAGCCGGTCCTTTTCGGTTTGTTGAGGGATTAGATAATGCAAATTTAATCATCTTTTTTGTTCGGTAAAATAATCGATCAGCTTAGTATGCGGATCTTCTGTTTCGTTGATTAGCGAGTCGGTAGATAAGATGTTTAGTTTAGATAAAGTCTTATAATCAATATTGCGCTTCGATAATTTCAAATAATCTAGATAGATTAGATAAAATATATGTGTATATATCTCATAAGATTACTGGTTGAAATAGTCAAAATTATTAACTGATTCTTTTAATAAAATATCACACTGATTTAGAGTCCTGTACTTATAACTGCTGTAATCAGTGACTAATCATTTACTGTTTTTTAGTGATAATACACTGATTCACTTTTAGACAATGCTTTATTCGACAACACTATTAAATATATTATTATGCTAAGAAAAAGACGTCAAAATATGGTATATTTTATGATGTCAAAATGCGGTACATGTCATGATGTCAAGAATCTGTGACATTAGCCCGTCACTTTTACGTCATAAAAACGTCAATTCGTGACGTCAAGAATAGTTAGTGAATGACCAATTTGAAACGTCAAAATGACGTGTGCTTGCTACCTGGGACGTATATGTCAAAAAACATTCAATTAAGTGCATAAAATGTTTAAAGATTACGTGAAATACGAGAACTTTTTTTGTTTATAACTTTTAATAAACAACGGGCAACGCCTAAAACCTTTTGGATGTTACTCAGGGCAGTGACTTTGACAATATATGTCAATGTCAAGTCATTTGGGACTGGCTGTGTAAAGGTAAATATTTATCTCTTAAATTATTTTATATGACAAAATATTATTTATGCAATATCTTTTTTCTAAAAAATTTGATATCCTAGCAAACATCGCTATCTTCTAGGCGCGTACTTGCTGTACCTGAGCCGAGAGTGCGCGAATGTGTGTGTGTGTGCGCGCGACGTATCGTTGCTTTTGTTACAGTGCTGTCTTTTACGAACGTACTTGTGAGCCGCGAGTGTGAATGCACGTACTGTTTTTTTTTTACTTTTCGTTTAATGTTCGTACTTCTTTTTTACTATTCGTTTAATGTTCTTAACGTATTCTGTACTGCGTTTCATCTATTTCAGCAAGACAGTCGAAAGATTTATTGTGATATTAGTAAAGTGTGACTTGTGATATTAGTATTGATAGTGATATTTGTATCGTATTAATGATATTTTGTGATATAAAGTAATTATATGAAGATGTTTAAAAGAAAAATGGAAAATGTCTCTAGATCTTATCATAAACACAATTTTAAAATATAGAAAAGAAGATAATAAAGTGTCAAAAACTGCTTTAATTTGGCAAAAAATTTAAAGGAATTAACAAATAATGGATGAATTAAAGCAACATCATTATATACATTTGTTATTTGCAATATATATAATTTGCATAAATTATTATATATTAAATTCTCTAAAATAGATTTGTGCATAATGAAAGTATTCAATCTATCAATATTTTATCAAATGATTCTAATATTAAAAATCAATAGGCAGAAAACCACAGCAGAAAGATAACGGTAACGCAAAAGAACAAAAAATTGATGACAACAAATAATTTCAAATTAAAAGTATATTCAAGGAAGGACAAACGTTTCGATCCGGATCTGCATCATTTTCAATGTCTCACAAATTACAATAAAAATAAATATCAAAAGAGATTGCAATATAGAGCAAGGTTAAATCAAACAAGAACAGATGGATTTTAGTAATATTACAAAAAAAAGAAAAAAAACGCAAAAATCACAGAAAGAATGGTGATATAATGAGACGCACGCATAATTATAATTTTGTAAATAAAAATCCAAATTTAATTTCTCGCAAATAACGACGAGATGACGCTCACCTATGATATCGAAGCGTAAAGAGCAAGTGGTTGCAAAAAAAGGATAAACAGGCAATCACGTGAGAGAAGCGCGTAACAGATGAACTCGTATGATAGAGAAGCATAACGGTCCAAAGATGTAGCTCCAAATATTACATGGTGAGAAACAAATGTCCAAAAATATAAACGTAATAAAAAATGTCCTGTAAAAATAAAAACGAAGGCAGAGCAACCGGCGCCGCAAGAAAATCAAATTACACACAACACCAAACAACAGAAAAGATAAATTGATAATGAATTGATAATGAAAGTTATAAAAATCATAAAGTAAGAGCAGAATAAAATAGCGCAAATGAAAAAAAATAAAATAAAATTACCTAAAGATAAAAGATGGTATATGGGAAAGTCAGAAAAACAAAGGTACAGGGACTCGGAAAGAACGGGAGTCCCGTTAGCGCACGGTGCGATAGCGCACGAATCCGATAACACACGAAAAATTGAACACAATTCCCGATAGCCCACGTCCCGATAGCGCACCAACCCGATAGCGCCAAGCGTACCAAGTACAACTGCATGCAAAAACATACACACACACACGAGGGGATGCAAGGGGGGACCTTCTCCCCCCCTCCCGCACCCACCCCGTCCCCCTCGCTTCGCGTGCAAAGTTGTAGTTGGTGCAAAGTTGGTGCGCTATCGGGTTGGTGCGCTATCGGGATGTGGGCTATCGGGAATTGTGTTCAATTTTTAGTGTGCTATCGGGTTCGTGCGCTATCGCACCGTGCGCTAACGGATCCGCTCGGAAAGAGCGAACTGACTCCGACGATATATCTGTGGTTAATATGTCAATAAGGAGGGGTAACAAGAAAACGAAACAATTCAAGGCAGTGACAGGAAGATGGCAACACTGGAAAGACAATTTTGAAAGAGACAGGACTCTAAGGTTAAGAAAATTTGTGGATAATTGGAAAATAGGATTTGTCAAGGAGATCCGTATCAGTCTGTACGTTAATGCCATTTTTTTGACACGCAATATGCATCATTTCAGAAAATAATCTTCTTCTGTAGGAAGGTTCTTCATCCAAAATCAAGATATTATCCCAATCAAACTCATGACCAGAAAGTCTGTGAAAAGAAATCACTGATAATGAATTTGAGTGTGTATTGATATTATTAGCCTTGTGTTCTTTGATTTTCGTAATTAATTGTCTACTGATTTGACCTACATATTACGCTAAACAGTCATTGCATTTAATTTTATAGATTATGTTGGAATGATTAAATTTAGGTAAAGGATCTTTATGTAGTTTGATGAAATTATTTAATTTATTGCGCACAGCAAAGACCGCTAATTTGTTTAGATTATTGATAACAGGAAAGAATTCAGACTGTCTCTTTCAAAATTTTCTTTCCAGTGTTGCCATCTTCCTGTCACTGCCTTGAATTATTTCGTTTTCGGTTCTTGTTATCTCTCCTTATCTGTGATGCTAGAATGTTTACGCTGGCAACAGCAAATTATTTTGCATAGAGTATAGCTCGGCGTTTCTGTAGAACAGTCGGGGGTGTTGAGGAACGCCGAGCTATACTCTATGCGAGATAATTTGCTGTTGCCAGCGTAATCATTGGCATCACAGCTCCTTATTGACATCACAGCTCCTTATTGGCATCACTGGCCTCACTGGCATCACAGCTCCTTGACATGTTAACCTCGGTCACCACAGATATATATCGTCGGAGTCAGTTCACTCTTTCCGAGTCCCTGTACTTATGTTTTTCTGACTTTCCGATATACCATCTTTTATCTTTAGGTTTTTATTTTATTTTATTTAGATTTAATTTTGTTTTATTTTTTTCATTTGCGCTATTTTATGCTTTTACTTTATGATTTTTATAACTTTCATTAAGTTATTAAGGTTAAGTGAGATCTCCCCTATCACTAAAAAAGGCCTGAATTTCCAGACCTGTATGTAAGACCACAGTATATACAGTAGCGCAACTCGCTGTCGGCACCTTTGAAGTTTGTGTAGCATAAAATGAAATGCGCATGCGCGAAGTCAGCGAGTATACCAGTATTGCCATCTGTATTTTCCTCTCACTCTCTCCTTTAGTTTTTATTCTCTTCCTAACACATTATATTATAACCCCAATAGCCAAGTCTGCTAAAGCAGATCTTGTCAGGGAATCTGTTAGAAATTGTTGTCGACAGAAAGATTACAGAATCGATGCAGGTTCTGATATATCATGTGATGTCGCCAGAATGTCAACAGAAATATAACAAAGCTTGTTAACATAATCAGTTACCAGATTGGCAGCAAAAATCGAACAGATTCTGCCGGCATAACTTAGTGGCAGATTGGTGGCAGAAATTGAACAGGATCTGTGCGATGCAATTTGACAACAGATTGTCGGCAAAAATCGAACAGGATCTGCGCATACAATCTCTGATAGCAGATTGATGGCAGAAATGGAACAGGATTTGCATGATTCGATAGTTCTTTCACTTACCGCTACGTGAGCTGTACTTTCTCGTAATTGAATTTCTGTCAGAAATATATATAAAGTCACGAATATGAATAAAAGACTAAAAATATAGTAATTATCATTTTAATTTTTCACTTTAATTTCTGATATCTGATACAAGCAAATGAGAGTCAGAATTCAGAATATTAAACTGATTGGAATCAATATAATATATGGAAAATTATTCATGCACTGGCTATTTGAGGCATAAAGCAAGAATTTAATTCTAAATAAATTACATCTCAAGTTTTACAAGTTACATTTACTTTATTATTAATTTAATTAAATAGAATTGAAATTAGTTCTTCGCTATATGAAATATAACTATGATATAACATATTACATATATGTCATTTTCTATAAGAAAATTCTAATTAACTTGCCGATAATATTGTTATTTAGCACCTGTAATAATCAATTTTGTTGCATTTATATAATATTAATAAAAGTGCAAATCTTGTGAAATTTCTACTGTCCATTTGCCATCAGGTTGCATCCGCAGATTCTGTTCGGTTTCTGCGAACAATCTAACATCAAATTGCACGCGCAGATCCTGTTCGATTTCTGCTAACAGTCTGACATCAAGTCATGTTAGCATTGATAGCAGATCCTGCTCAGTTTCTGCCGACAATCTGATATCCGATTCTGTGAGCAGGTTCTGCTAGCAGATTAGAAGCAGAATGAGGACGCAGTAGATGTCATTCTGCTGACATGGTTTGATCAAATCTGTTGCCAGTCTGTCGACATACTGCTTACATTTTGCTTATTGGGAATATGTAATATAAATTAAATTCAATAAAACTTGAATATATGTACATAAAGAAATTGTGAAAAATATAATACAAAATATATAATGCAAATATATATAAAAAATAGTATATATGACATGATGTGAATATTAATTAACCATTTTATATGTCATATATAACTGATAGCAGAAAAGAATGAAAAGATATATACTTATAATACTCATATATAATTTATAATATATTTACATATTAATACTTATATATATATATATATATATATATATATATAATTTTTAATATATTTATATATTTATTGTATATACATATATTCTATATACAGAGTGTCCGTATATATATGTATGCATGTGTGTATATATGCATACATACATGGGAAAGTCAGAAAAACATAGGGACTCGGAAAGAGCGAACTGACTCCGACGATATATCTGTGGTGACTGAGGCTAACATGCCAAGGAGCTATGATGCCAATGAGGCCAGTGATGCCAATAAGGAGCTGTGATGCCAATAAGAAGCTGTGATGCCAATGATTACGCTGGCAACAGCAAATTATCTCGCATAGAGTATAGCTCGGCGTTCCTCAACACTCCCGACTGTTCTACAGAAACGCCGAGCTATACTCTATGCAAAATAATTTGCTGTTGCCAACGTAAACATTCTGGCATCACAAATAAGGAGGGGTAACAAGAACCGAAAACGAAATAATTCAAGGCAGTGACAGGAAGATGGCAACACTGGATTCGTGAGGGACCAAACGAAAAGTGATGATAGATTGGGTCAAACTAAGAAGAATAGTCCTACCATTTTACAAAATTCGCAATAATTATTAAGTAATAAGCAAAAATGTACATACATATACTTACATGCATACATATATATACATGCATACATACATATGATGATAGATTGGATCAAACTAAGAAGAATAGTCTTCTATCATTTTGCAAAATTCGCAATAATTATTAAGTAATAATAAAATGTCCCGGCGCATGAGAAGCGGTAGACCGCTTTTTGCTTATTACTTAGTAATTATTACAAATTTTGCAAAATGGTAGAGGACTATTCTTCTTAGTTTGACCCAATCTATTATCATATGTATGTATGCATGTGTGTATATATGCATACATATATATGTATGCATGTATGTATATGTATGTACATTTTTGCTTATTACTTAATAATTATTGCGAATTTTGCAAAATGGTAGAGGACTATTCTTCTTAGTTTGACCCAATCTATCATTACTTTTCGTTTGGTCCCTCACGAATCGGACACCCTGTATATATTCAAAAACTTCAAATTAAAAAAAACATTTAGATTAAGACTACAATCACTTAAATTTTATTATATAAAATATATATATTTATGAACAAAATGAATAAAAAAACAAGAAATATATATTTGTTAATAATAAATCACAAAATCGGGAGAGTTGCGCTACTGTATATACTGTGGTAAGACCGTGACCCTGGCACACAAAAATACATAAGCAATAAGACGCGAACAGTAAGAAAATCAAAAAATCGGAATTCTTAAGGCCTTTGCACATACAAAAATTTTAGTCGTAATCGTAAGGCCGTAAGAAAACTGACCAATCACAGTTGATTATTCTTTTATCGCAGAAAGAATACTCTACTATGATTTGTCAGTTTTCTTATGACTTTACGGTTACGACTAAAATTTTTGTACGTGCAAGGCCTTTATGTTTTAATATGGCTGCTTTGCTGTTTAATCATGATTGGTCAATTTGCTCATTGACGTTTCTGCTTATGTATTTTTGTGTACCGGACCCTATCTCGTCGGTAACACTACTTATTACCAACACGAGTTCAGATTGGCTTATTGCTTTATTGTTTTCTGCTTTCCTGCCAGGGTGCGTCCTAAAGGCTTCTAATGTAAACTGTCAATCTATGTATTTTACATATCTATGACATTAATAGTGTCAGTTGTGTATTCTTTTTGTACCAGTTAAAAAATAAAGTGATTTATATTTGAAGTATTTACAAAAGCGTCAAAATGCCTTGCGAAATGATAACTTTACAGCTTGGCCAATGTGGCAATCAAAGTATTATATGTTATTTTGCTATGGATATATTCTTTTCATGTATTAAAATTTTTTGATGCAGCTATAATTTCCAAACAGAGTAGCAAACCAAATATTAAGATTATAAAAAATAATCTGTATGATACTTTTTTTACATGATGGAAAATATAACAAAGAAATCAAAGAGTTTAATTCATTTTGTGACTTAAGATTTATAAACTTAAACTTTTTATTATTATCATAAAACATATATTTTCTTTCTAATAATAAACCTTATGTATTCTTATTCATGTATTTTTTTTATAGTTGGATTTGAATTTTGGAAGAGATTGTGTGCCGAACATGGAATTAGCCCAGAAGGAATTTTGGAAGATTATGCTGTAGATGGAACAGACAGAAAGGATGTTTTTTTTTACCAATCAGATGATGAACATTATATACCTCGTGCTGTATTATTAGATTTGGAACCTAGAGTAATTCACACTATTATGAATTCTCCATATTCAAAGGTAATATACATATTATTATTTTTATATAGTTTTATAGTTATAATTGACATAAAAGAAATCAAAATTTTTTAATTGTTACAAGCTATATAATCCTGAAAATATCTATTTATCAAAACATGGTGGTGGTGCTGGAAATAACTGGGCATCAGGATACCATCAGGGTGAAAAATTACAAGAAGAAATCTTTGATATATTGGATAGAGAAGCTGATGGTAGTGACAGTTTAGAAGTAATTATCTTTATTCTTTTACCAATAATAATATATGATATAATTTAAAATTAAACAATTAAATTTTGCTAGTATATTCTATGAGTAAAAGTAAGAAAAAAATGTTATATAATGTTATAGATCCAAAAAAATATTATATAACTATATATAATTTTAAGATCCAGAAACATTTTATAAAAATGTTATAGCGAATAACATGAAGTTGCTGTTAATGTATTATGATTTAAAGATATACCAAAGTAATTGAATTAATAAGACATTAGGTCAATGTAGATTAAGTTAGCAATATGGATTTAATCTATTTATTTTAATTATTTATTATTTGATTTAAGTGAAATCATTGAAGGCAATTAATTTTGGTAAATTAGCAATTTGTATCTGTCTTGAAATCAGTATGTTATATCAGTATGTAATACAATTTTATATTAAAATGCCATGAGTGTGTTCTCAAATGAAGAATATGCAAATATGATTGCTTATGGTTTTTATTACCAAATTTTACACTGTTAGATTTTTCTGTGACAAAATGTAAAAATGTAATATACTGTGCAAGAAGATTAATCTGTGATAAGAATTGATAAGCAAGATTAATGATGAATGAAACTGAACTAAAGCAAAATAGATATGAAATTTATAGGTATTTAATTTCTCAATGGTGTCAATATTGCATAAGAAATACCAGACAGTATTTTGAAATGGAAAATTAAATTTTTTTTTCAATATAATATGATATGTTTTTGAATCTACAACTGTATAACATTTTTTTTCTTATTTCTACTCATAGAACATTGACAAAATTTGAACCTTTAATTTTGCTCTGATTTTAATTTCATATTTATAAAATCTATATAAAAAGATATTAATTTTTTGTCATATAATTTTACAGTTTATGATAATTAAAAAAAGCTATTGAATTTATAGGGTTTTGTTTTGTGCCATTCGATAGCAGGAGGTACAGGTTCTGGTATGGGTTCTTTCATGTTAGAATCTCTTGCTGATAGATTTCCTAAAAAATTAATTGAGACATACAGTGTTTTTCCAAATCAAGATGAAATAAGGTAAATATTTATTTATTAAGAAAATTATTCTTTAATGTTTATATGTATCAATTCTTTGTTATAGCGATGTCGTAGTACAGCCATATAATTCACTGTTAACATTAAAAAGGCTGACTCAATGCGCAGATTGTGTGGTGGTTTTAGATAATACTGCTTTGAATAGAATTGCCTCAGATAGATTACATATTCAGAATCCTAGCTTTACACAAATTAATAAACTTGTTTCAACAATAATGTCCGTCAGTACAACCACCTTGAGATATCCTTCATATATGAATAATGATTTGGTTGGTTTGATTGCACCACTCATACCAACTCCTCGCTTACACTTCTTAATGACTGGATATACTCCACTTACAACCGATCAAGAGGTAATGATCAAAGTTCAGAATTTATCTTATATTTTATGGTTGATTACTGATATAATCTTACTAATACATGTTAAATGAAAGCATTGCTATGATAAGTAACAATTAGTAGCTCCAGATTTATGATATTATTATTTGCAATCTAGGTAATAGATGTTTAAAATGGAACAATCAGTCATAAGAGACAATAATTTTTGAACATTGCCAATAATTTATTTGGATAGAAATTTGCTAATTGTATACATTGAAATTATATATGCATACTTGTATATAGTTATTGTATATAGTATTGCACTATTATATGTATATTTAATATTTTTATTTTATATTTATCTAAAGTCAATCTTATTTAAATCCTGTCATGTATAATTGTCAATTATGACTGAATTTGGTATAAAATATACGATGTTATTATATCTATACTTATAAGAAATATTATTTAATAACAGGGCGCATCTGTAAGGAAAACATCTGTTTTGGACGTAATGCGACGATTGTTGCAACCAAAAAATATGATGGTTTCTACAGCATTAGATAGAAATGCATCTCATTGTTATATATCTATCTTAAACATAATTCAGGTAAATTTCTTTAAAAATGATCATATTTAAAATTGATTATTTCTTGAAATTCACTTAAAAATCAGACATATGTGTGAATTATAAAACACATAACACAAAAGACTAATAATGTATTTTAGGGTGAAATAGATCCGACACAAGTGCATAAATCTTTGCAAAGGATTAGAGAACGAAAACTTGCACAATTTATTCCTTGGGGTCCAGCTAGTATACAAGTAGCTCTTTCAAGAAAATCTCCTTATATACAAAGTACACATCGCGTTTCTGGCCTGATGTTAGCCAATCACACTAATATATCATCAGTGAGTGCTGGCAATTCGACATTACACAATCATTTAAATTGATTAACACAATATATAGTATACAATACATATATCTATAAAGTATATATTACTGATTTCTTAGCCTAACAATAAGTGGAGAATGAAGTTAAGAGAGAGAGAGAGAGAGAATATATTTCCCTCTTTACTCATGGAAGCATTCGTTGTTATGCACATGCATATATCGCTCAATACTACTATGTCAAGAGAGAAAATGATATATTTGCACTCTAGTGTTGACTTTATTTTTCAGACAGTATATGCTTTATAGATATATAATATAATATTAAAACTTAAATGTACTCTAATAAATAAATACATATATATATGTATATGTATGTATATATATATATATATATATATATATATATATATATATATATATATATACATACAGGATGTCCCAAAAGTCCCGGACCGGTCGAATATTTCATAAACTATGCACTTTAGAAAGAAATGTTTCAGACAAAAGTTGTATGGCTTGAAGGGAGCCATCAGATAGTGGCAATGATTTGACATGGGAGAGTCATTTGAAAGTCACGTGAAGATCACCGTCAATTTCTTAAATGGAATCCCCTATTTTTTATTACATATTTGTGTAGCTTATTTCTTAATTTTGCATAAATGTGTTTTCATTACACCAATTGATTCCTCTCATTATTTTGTACATAAAAGTATTGAGGTAAGATAATCGAAAAATGAATGTTTTACAAGATATTTTACGGTTTATGTAAAATTAAGAAATGATTTCAAGCCTCATAATTCGAAAAATACTCAATGAAAAAATATTTAATTATAGTGTTTTGGAAAGCTCTCGAGATAAGCTACACGAATATGTAATAAAAAATAGGGAGTTCCATTTAAGAAATTGGTGATCTTCACGTGACTTTCAAATGACTCTCCCATGTCAAATCATTGCCACTATCTGATGGCCCCCTTCAAGCCATACAACTTTTGTCTGAAACATTTCTTTCTAAAGTGCATAGTTTATGAAATATTCGACCGGTCCGGGACTTTTGGGACATCCTGTATATACAGGGTGAGTCATTTTAATCAATACACTCGAATATCTCGAAAACAGCACTCTTCAGAAAGAAATGTTTCAAACAAAAATTGTAGGGTGTGAAGGGGGACATAAGATGGTAGCATTGGTTTGACCTTGGAAAGTCATTTGAAGGTCACATAAAAGTCACCTTCAATTTCTTAAATTGAACCCACTATTTTTCATTACATATTCTTGTAGCTTATCTCGAGAGCTTTCCAAAACACTACAGACAAATGTTTTTTCATTAAGTACTTTTTGAGTTATAAGGCTTCAAAGTTTGCAGTACTTCGATATAAAATGCAAAATATCTCGTAAAATATTTAGTTTTCGGTAGTCTTACCCTAATACTTTTATGCACAGGATAATGAGACAAAACTATTGGTGCAAAGAAAACGTATGATTGTTTATAATAAAAAATGTGTAATTTGCAATGCACTTTTTGTTATAAACAATCATGCGTTTCTTTGCACCAATAGTTTTGTCTCATTATCCTGTGCATAAGTATTAGGGTAAGACTACCGAAAACTAAATATTTTACGAGATATTTTGCATTTTATATCGAAGTACTGCAAACTTTGAAGCCTTATAACTCAAAAAGTACTTAATGAAAAAACATTTGTCTGTAGTGTTTTGGAAAGCTCTCGAGATAAGCTACAAGAATATGTAATGAAAAATAGTGGGTTCAATTTAAGAAATTGAAGGTGACTTTTATGTGACCTTCAAATGACTTTCCAAGGTCAAACCAATGCTACCATCTTATGTCCCCCTTCACACCCTACAATTTTTGTTTGAAACATTTCTTTCTGAAGAGTGCTGTTTTCGAGATATTCGAGTGTATTGATTAAAATGACTCACCCTGTATATACAAGGTGTCCCATTTTAATCGATGACCCCGAGTAACTTTTTTAATTTTGATTGTAGGAAAAAATGTTTCAGACAAAAGTTGTATGGCTTGAAGGGGGACATAAGATGGTATCATTGGTTTTATCTTGAAAAGTTGTTTGAAAGTCACATGAAGGCCACCTTCAATTTTTTTTAATGGAACCCCCTATTTTTTATTACTTATTCTTGTAGCTTATCTCGAGAGCTTTTCAAAACACTATAATAAAGTATTTCTTCATTGAGTACTTTTCGAGTTATGAGGCTTGAAATCATTTCTTAATTTTGCATAAACCATAAAATATTTAGTAAAATATTCATTGTTCGATTATCCTACCTTAATACTTTTATGTACAAAATAATGAGAGGAATCAATTGCTGTAAAGAAAACACATAATTATTTCGAAGAAAAAATATGTAATTTGCAATTAACAATTCCATATTTTTTCTTAAAAACAACTGTGTTTTTCCTTTACACCAATTGATTCCTCTCATTATTTTGTACATAAAAGTATTAAGGTAGGATAATCGAAAAATAAATATTTTACTAGATATTTTATGGTTTATGTAAAATTAAGATATTATTTCAAGCCTCATAACTCGCAAAGTACTTAATGAAAACTAACTTAATTATAGTGTTTTGGAAAGCTCTCGAGATGAACTAAACAAAAAAGGCAAAAGCATATAGGGTGTCCCATTTAAAAAGTTGGATGTGATCTTCACGTGACTTCAATGTCAAACTAAAGACACCATCTCATGTCCCCCTTTAAGCCATACAACTTTTGTCTGAAATATTTTTTCCTATAATCAAAATTAAAAAAGTTATTCGGGATCATCGATTAAAATGGGGACACCCTGTGTGTGTATATATATACAGGGTGTACTACCTAGAAGTGGCCACCCCCTTTTATCTTTTAAACTAAAAGAGATAGACCAACGCTAACGATAGACCTAACGCTGTTTGAAACGAATATAACGATGCATGATTTAATGTAAATATTTTACATATTATACGAGATTTTCCGGCTGGAAATATCGCGGGCGACATCCACCATTTCATTTCGGCCCTGCGATATAGCCAACTTCCGACTCGTGCAGTAGAGGTTGACATATGTCATGTTGTCATTTAATCATGATACTCAGTCAGAAGTTGGCTATATCGCAGGACCGAAAATGAAATGGTGGACGTCGCCCGCGATACTTCAAGCCGGAAAATCTCGTATAATATGTAAAATATTTACATTAAATCATACATCGTTATATTCGTTTCAAACAGCGCTACAACTTTTATTATATCAAAATATCTACATTATTATAAAAAAATTATACATATCTTTCCGTTCTTTAATACAGATAAATTTTGTAATCAACCACTATGCTCACAATAAAGTTCAGTTAAAGCCATTTAATTTCATATATATTTGTTATGGTCTATCTCTTTTAGTTTAAAAGATAAAAGGGGGTGGCCACTTCTAGGTGGTACACCCTGTATATATATATATATATATATATATATATATATATATATATATATATCCTGTATATGTGTGTATGTGTATATATATATATATATATATATATATATATATATATATCCTGTATATGTGTGTGTATATGTATATATATATATATATATATTTATATTTATACATATTTATATATTTTTTGTAGCTTTTTGACAGAGCTTTACAACAATATGACAAACTGCGTAAGCGAGAAGCGTTTCTAGAACAATTTCGCAAAGAAAAAATGTTTGAAGACAATCTTGATGAATTAGATAATTCGCGAGAAATTGTAGAATATTTGGTGAAAGAATATCAAGCTGCAACTCGACTGGATTATCTTAGTTGGAATCCAAGCAAGACAGATGCATAAAATATTCAATATATAACAAACATAAATAACAAATGTATGAGTGATTTTTTTATTTTTTATAATTCCATTTTCCTAATATTTTAATATTTTATATTTATTTCATAGATAATACATAGTATTAAAATGATATTACAATAGTAAAAGCAATAACTTAAAAAATAAGCAAAATCAAAGTGCTCTTTATAGCTTTCTGTAGCTTTAAAATTACGAAGTTTTTATTTGTGACTTTCAGTAAATTTCTTATGAATTCTATTCAACTGTTGAATGCACATAGCATATTTTACTTTTGTATTTTTAAATTGTTTGCTTGTCTTGATCTGAATTTTAATAGGATTAATAATTCTTTTTTACTTTTGTGTACAACGATGACAAGAAGGAGGGAGAGTGGCAATTGTAATAAAGCCTGTATGCCCAGGCAACGACTGAGCATGAATAACTGTAAGAAGTTTTCCCTCTTGTTTCCTTTCTCTTCTTTCATTCTTCTCAGTTATATTCTCATTTGTGTGCTATAATTAAACAATTATATATTTTGTACTTTGTACGCATTAACATTTGTAATTTATGTTATATTTTTATTTAAAATTTTTTTCAATATCTTAAAAAATCTTATCTGTATCTTTATCTTAATAAATGTCACAAAAAAAATATTAATAAGGAATTGTACAACAAAAATTTAAAATAAGATATTCAAAAATATTCTGTACATTTCAAATTCATTCTATCATTTAATATAGCATTTATATCAATATGCTATAGATTTTCAATATAAGATATAATTATTTCATTTTCAATTAAAGATAAATATTCAGTGAATAATAAAATGCACAATACCTTGTATTTTAAACATTCAAAATCTAATATTGGCAGAGATCTGTATTGAACGTTCATTTCTCTTTGCAAACATTCATATGTGTTTAATTCTATGAATCCCTCACAGATAAGTTTGGCACAAGTACGTTGAACTTGCTCAATGCACGGAGAAAAAAAACATAGCTTTCCACCTATTTAATACCAATTATTATATGTAATATAAAATATAAGTTTTGCATAATATAAATGGTATGTCTTGGAATATATTTATACAACATTGCTATCATATACATGTATTAAAATATTTTTGTCGTAGAAATTATTTATTATATTGACCAATATTTTAAACAAATAATTAATTAATTAAATTAAAGAAAAAGTCTCACCTATTTGTTTTAAAACAACAGTAGCATGTTTTATAACTAACCATGGATGTGGAAGATCTAGAAAAACTGCATCAATTTTATGTTTCAGTTCTTCTCCAAATCCATCTAAGCAAACATCTCTTTTCTTCAAAGTTACAAAATCACTCAGTCCATGTCTATCAAATTCTGTGTTAGCAATAGACACACGCTGTTCATGAAAATCAAAAGTATATAAGTGACCATTTGGACGTATCACTCGAATTAGAGAATGTGATAATGAGCCACTACCAGTGCCTAAAATTGATTTATGAAAAAAATATAAAGTTCATTTCAATTAATATTATAGCATACCTGTTTCAATAATTGTACTGCCTGGTTTAAGTTCCATTAAATGTGTAATAAGGCTTATATCTGGACTATAAATAATTTGTGTTCTATGTGGCAATATCATTGTCCAGAGCTCTGGTGTTGGTTGTAATACATGTGCCCAACCTTTAGTTAGCTCTATTTTTGAACCATATTTTTGTCCTACAAGCGAAATGACTTTCAATGCACCATATGTAGTCTGAAATACATTATCCACGAGTTCGGCTTTCTTGTTAAAAGTTTTTGCTTTTACTTCCAGAGAATATATGTTGTTTGGATTCAAATACAAAATAACAACATCTCCCTCTTCTATAACTTCCTTAGTTTTATTGAAACTCATATTCCTCGCAAATATGGAATCAAATATAAGGAGACTTAACTAAATAAAATGGGAAAAAATTGATAAAAAGGTCTCGTACAATACCAGACCATCGACTTATAAGATTTGTCGCGTCGCATGCTCCAATGTACACTCCCGAGATCACAGATTAATAGACAGATAGCCAATGACCCGGGTAAAGACTAGACCGGTACTTTCTCACTGATTTCAGCGCCATACCGTAGTAGTGGCCAATGCAGTAACTACTAACTACGTTCTTAGGATGAAACAGAGAGATAAGTTAATCTGACAAAGACTAACAATCCATCGCTCTGACTTTGTCTCACCAACGATGAGCGACCTCGTGGACCCATGCGATGGCAAGCATGAGATATCGAGACACCTCCGATTAGACACAGTATAATTGGACACAACTGGCTTTGATTGGCTAATCGTGCTTGATCGTGCTGGTTACCCTAGGCATCGGTCGATATAATTGGCTGTGTCTAATCGTATTGTGTCTAATCGGGAAATCCCCTGAGATATCATCTTTCGCGTTTTTATACTCGGCAAGCGGCAAATCACAAACGATAATAAAAGTATGTGTATTTTTGTATTTATCAGTTTATTCGAGACGGTGAAACGATTCGCATCAGCCAGCAGAAGAAATTTTGTAGATTAGTTAGAAGTTGAGTAAGTAGTAATTAATTAATATTATATATTTCTATTTACATATATACGCGTGCGTACGTGCGTGTGTGTGTGCGTGCGTACGTGCATGTGTGTGAAGAATCTCTATGTATACTATTATTCAAAACTTAAAATAAGAACATTCATATATTATAATGCAAAATAACCGACGAATTCAATTTATCCGCTTATCAACTCGTTGCGCTTCTTTGTTAATTTGAATTCGTCGGTTATTTTGCGTAATTTTACTTCGACATTTCTGACTCTTTTATTATTATTTATTTTGCTTTGCGTCTTTCCGTTACTTATTTCTAATGACTGTTAATTTGACCTTATATTTATTTTATTTTTATGTTTATTACTTTATTCCGTGATTTGACATTGAAAAGGATCCGAATTGGATCGAAACGCAGCGTTTGTCACTTAAATTAAATAAACGTTTTATTAGGTTTATTATATTAATATAACCGTTTTTATTTTCGCATCTTTTCACTTTTGCGCTGGTCCTTTAAGCCTTTTATGAAATTTTATCGATTTTATCCTACAGACTTTTATTCTATTATAATAATTTTGATGTAAAAATCGTTGCATTTGACAATGTAGCAATTAGTTTCTTGTAAACGTTTTATAAATTGACTAAAATTCTCTCTTAGCCAGATTGTAAAACATTTCATTTTTAACTTGAGAATGTAACCGCACTTTATAAAATGTCTAGACGTTTTATAAAACGATGAATTTTGTAATCTGGCTACGACATTATTTTTATTTATTAGTGTTTGCTGCGATATATGTACATATAAAACATTAAATATTATGGTCATCTTTAATTTTTTAAACGGAACCCACTATTTTTTATTACTTATTCTTATAGCTTATCTCGAGAGCTTTTCGAAACACTATAATAAAATATTTCTTCATTGAGTTCTTTTCGAGTTATGAGGCTTGAAATCATTTCTTAATTTTACATAAACCATAAAATATCTAATAAAATAATTTCTTAATTTTACATAAACCATAAAATATCTACTAAAATATTCATTTTTCGATTATCTAATCTTAATACTTTTATGTAAAAAATAATGAAAGGAATCAATTGGTGTAAAGAAAACACATAGGTGTTTCGAAGAAAAAATATGTAATTTGCAATTAACAGTAAATATTTTTTCTTAAAAACAACTATATTTTTTCTGAACACTAATTGATTCCTCTCATTATTTTATACATGAAAGTATTAAGATTAGATAATCGAAAAATGAATATTTTATTAGATATTTTATGGTTTATGTAAAATTAAGAAATTATTTTAAGCCTCATAACTCGAAAAGTACTCAATGAAGAAATACTTTGTTATAGTGTTTTAGAAAGCTCTCGAGATAAGCTATAAGAATAAGTAATAAAAAAATAAGGGATTTCATTAAAAAAATTAAAAATGACCTTCATGTGACCTTCAAACAATTATCTGAGGTCAAATATTTGCCACTATCTTATGTTCTCCTTCGAGTCAAACAACTTTTGTCTGAAACATTTTTTTTAAGAACTTCTCCTTTTCGAGATTTTCGCGTGTATTGATGAAAATGGTCTACCCTATATATTTAAAATATTATTTGTATATTAAAGTTACACATGCACGCAAAAATATATATTATATTTATTTTTTCAGCTCTTTTTCTGCTATGAATGATGATGATGATGATGATGCAGAAAAACAGCAGAACAAAGATGAAGGAAAAAAACAGCACAAGGATGATGCAGGGAAACAACAGCAGGATCCATCATTCCACATGCAGCGTCGGACTGGTGTAAGGCGCGCCGAACGTGATGAAAAGTATATTTATTAAATTTCGGATTTATATATGTATATATATCAATTTATAAAAATGTATTTGTTATTTTACGCGTGCGTGCGTGCATGTGCGTGCGTGTGTGTGTGAGTGTGTGTGTTGTGTGAGAGGCGCGCGCGCACGTGTATGTGTGTTTAAATATATAAAATAATTATATCTTTCTATTTATCAAGCTATAATATGTTTCTCTCTTACGTTTTATAGATATAAATGGTCTGCACGCAGAGAGAAAGGAAGAATGGAGAGCAGAAGAGGAAAAAGTTCGAGAAGAGGAAGCAGATTTTTTAGAAGAGGAGGAGTAGGAAGAGGAAGAGGCCGCGGAAATATAATTTTTAATTATAATTTTTAATTTTTTTATAATAATATAATATTTATTTTTTTTTAATTCTTTTTTTAAGTTTTCTATAAATTTTTTTTCTACTAAAGTAAAGATATGTAAGAATATATAAAAATAATATTATAATTTAATAAATTTATTAAAATTTAATAAAAGTCTAATTTTATTTTGTAGTATAATATTATATTTAGAAAACACTGATTATTTTAGTTATTTTATTTCATTATTTTATTGCCCTTTAGAATCTTCATACTATTATTTTATTTAAATATGTTTTATATGTGAACATGTAAGACATATTGCTTACTTTCTAAAATCACATTTTCATATTTGTAAAAATAACATTATACAATACATATTAAAATAAAATAATAATATAAAGTTATATAGAGTGATTTTGAACAAACGTTTGTCTTTAAAATATCAAATTCTTGAATTAATTCTAAAACGATTTTTCCTCTTGAAAAATTTTGCCCAGAGTTTAGTGTTTAAACTATAAAGGAAAATAGTTAACTAATTACGGAACGAGTACGAGAAGTAGGTAGGGACGGCGCGATATAAATGATTACGTGAGGCGCTCGCCGCGATCAGCTGATTGCTACACTCATGAATTGATGTAGATTCGACCAACATTTCTCACTGGAACGTAATCACTTATATCGCGCCGTCCCTACCTACTTCTCGTACTCGTTCCGTTATTAATTCGAACTATTTTCCTTTATAGTTTAAAATCTAAGCTCCGGGCAAAATTTTGCAATAGGAAAAATCGTCTTACAAATCATTCAAGAATTTGATATTTTAAAGACAACAACAGTTTGTTCTGAATCACCCTGTATATATTTATATGTAATTTTATACACAATAATCTTGGTGTCAATTGTTAGCTATTCATAGAGCATTTCCAGGAGACGCCACGTGGAGGCCAATTGACACATAACCCGAAATTCTTAAAAACATAAACATAATATTTGCTAATAAAAAATATAAAAATGTTAATATCTTGCATTTAAAATTAATATATAAAAAAAGTAAAAAATTATGTTTTAATTTTAAAAAATTCCGAGTTAACTGTCTCCCAATTTATTCGATCTGCCATAAGGCCACGAATTTTTTACATATTTTATACTCGTTCCGCATAAAATGCTGCGAGTAAATGTAAAATAGTCAGATCGTACCGCTCGAAGAGCCGCGATCGTTTTACTTGTTCCGCATTAAATGCCGCGAGTAAATATAAAATCCCTAAAAAATTACTCTTTTAAAAAAAAGGTAAAAAAAGGTAAGTCCGCGTAAAAAACAGTATATGTATTTGCAAAATAGTGTATTATTAACTGTAAAAAACTACTGTATTGTATATCCTACAAAAATAATGATATCAAAAAAATTGCGCTAAGTGAAAATAAAAACTTAAAATATTTTAACTAAAAAAAATTGTTTTAATTTCCTACAAATAATATTAAAAAGTTGCGCCAACTAAATAAAAATTTTTATTATAAAATAGACATATTTCTTTTTTATTTTCAATATTAAAAGATAAATGATATTAAATGAATTGTAATATATCTATTATAAAAAATCGTTGAAAATATGAACAATCATATACATTGCAATAATCATATGCATATATCTTGAAAAGTTTAATTAAAAAAAAAAAAAGAAAATGATAATACAAAATACAAAATTAAAAATTATTAAAAAAATTAAAAATTAGAAATTAATAAATAAAAAATAAAAATTTATATAAAAATTAAAAATTAATACATATAAAAAAATTTTAGTTCAAAAACTTAGCGCTGCTACGCTGAACAATGTGCTAATGAAATTAGCAGCGCTAAGTTTTTTAACTAAAATTTTTTTATATGTATTAATTTTTAATTTTTATATAAATTTTTATTTTTTATTTATTAATTTCTAATTTTTAATTTTTTTAATAATTTTTAATTTTGTATTTTGTATTATCATTTTCTATTTTCTTTTTTAATTAAACTTTTCAAGATATATGCATATGATTATTGCAATGTATATGATTGTTCATATTTTCAACGATTTTTTATAATAGATATATTACAATTCATTTAATATCATTTTTCTTTTAATATTAAAAATAAAAAAGAAATATGCATATTTTATAATAAAAATTTTTATTCAGTTGGCGCAACTTTTTAATATTATTTGTAGGAAATTAAAACAATTTTTTTTAGTTAAAATATTTTAAGTTTTTATTTTCACTTAGCGCAATTTTTTTGATATCATTATTTTTGTAGGATATACAATACAGTAGTTTTTTACAGTTAATAATACACTATTTTGCAAATACATATACTGTTTTTTACGTATACAATACAGTAGTTTTTTACAATTAATAATATACTATTTTGCAAATACATATATATATATATTGTTTTTTACGCGGACTTAGCACCTTTTTTTACATTTTTTTTAAAAGGGTAATTTTTTAGGCCAGTTCTGCTGTCATGCCCTAGCTCCGAAAACTTGGAATCTATCATATATCATGACACAAGACGAGCTGATAACGCGGAGACACCTTGGAGCAAAAAAGAGATCGAAGTAGCATTACTGAAACTTCCGGGAGGCGACACAGCTTTATTTCTGATTCCTACTCTTCGTGGCGATGCTCTACAAAAGGTTCTGGAAGAATTTCAATGTGTGACTCTCAACAAAAATGAGGATCGCAAGCATAACATATCGTTGGTCACGTGTGCAGATGAGTACGGAATGATATTAGCGTCTCTAATTTATGCGTGTTGCATTAAGATACAATAAATAAATAAAAATAAATAAATAAATAATGATAAAAAAATAGAATTTTAAATAGAATGTTATGCTTCTTAATTTATTTATTGTGTATATTCCTATTTGATGTTACATATTTCTGTTAATAAAAATTGTTTCTGTTATTAAAAATCATTCTATTTCTACATTGATCATGTTATTTAACTAATCTATTTTACATATATTAAGATACTTTATATAAGTAAAATAATAAAATTTTTAATTACAATATTTTAATATCTTTATAATTTAGCTTTATATGTTAATTAACTATCTATAATTAACTTAAAACTTTACATGCAGAACTGAGCAAGAGACTGTATTGGCTGACGAAAATAGAGCAGCGGATATTATAACTGCGGGACAACTACTTGCTGGATGGCCGGATACATGTTTACTGATTTCTAGCTGGCTAGGTCATGTAAAAATAGCTAAGGCTTTGTTAGACAAAGGCGCGCCAGTTTCTACGACGGACAATGATGGAAGGTTTATATCACTTATAATATATAGAAGTCTAAATATTTATCATCAAAAAATTGAAATAAACTTCAATTATCATCAAAAACTGAACTAAACTTTTGAAAACCATAATTCATTTTTTATGATAGGAATAATTTATTTACTAGCTAGTAGTAAATTATCAGATACCTTGATTCATTAATCAATTAAACCTGTAATTATAAATCATTGATAAAAATTATACATTTCCATTATCATCAGGACACCGCTACATCTGGCAGCGTGCACCACGTCTACGGAGATCGTGGAGGAGCTATTGAAACATGGTGCAGATCCATGTAGGTGGGATTTCGAGGAGAAATGTACCCCGTTGCATTGCGCTGCCGCAGCTGGTTGCGTTGCTACTGTTAAATGCTTGATCAAGTCAGGGGCACATGTGAATGTTAAAAGAAGTCCACTTTATTACGCGGTGCTGAACAATGCTGTGGATTGCGTCGAAACTCTACTGCAAGCAGGTGCTCGTCCTGATAACTCACAGGTGCTTCTACTGCAAGCAGATGCTAGTCCTGATAAAGCACAGGTGCTTTTTCATTACAACCACAATTTAAAGATAAATTTAGTGGAGAAGTAATATTATATACCAAAAATTGCTGTAAAATTAAAAAGGCAAACTACTAATTATCTGATACAGCGAATTTTGCAGCGAAACAATTAATTTCTTACCAAAGTAACGTATCTCTTCTAGATATATTTAAGATATATTCAATAAATTAATTATGATTCGTTGATAGGTTTATAAAAAGACACCTTTGCATGTGGCGGTTACTTTGGGCAATGTCCATTGCATCAAATTGCTATTGGATCACGATGCGAATGTGAAAATTCAAATGGAACCAACGAAATCGACACCTCTACACTTGGCGGTGTAAAAAGGTGACCCACGATGCATTAAATTACTGTTGGACGCCGGCGCAAAGACTGAGACAAAAAACTCTAATGGTCAAACGGCAATGCACTTGGCAACGCTCGCCCAATCTGTAGAGACGATAAAAGAGTTGATTACATTTGGCGCAAAGGTGGACGAAGAGGATAATGAAGGTCGCACTCCTCTACACTATGCTGCAGTTCCAAATGAAAACAGCGAAATGATCAAAATTTTAATACAAGTTTGTACATGAAAATTCCTTTAACTCACTGGGTAGAATACCTTCTTTTAATTAAAATAACAAAAAAATTAATTTCAAATTTTAAATAGATTTTTTAAATAAATTACGTTAAGTAATTCCATTTATGTAATAAAAAAGTTTAAGTAATGGTTTTTATTCCAACGATAGAATTAATAAAATTATTTTTTGATTAAAAAGACAGGCGCATCAATTAACAAGGCGGACAAATTCGGTTTCACGCCGCTGCACATCGCTGCTTTGAACGAAAATTCGCACAACACGGGGATGTTGTTGTCAAAAGGTGGCGACATTACTGCGCGTACTAAGGACGGTGACATCGCTCTTAACTTCATCATACAGTGTACTCCAGATGCGTTATTGCAATTTAAGACGCGTCTCGATCAAGCAATCTCCCTACAAGTTGACAGGCTGAACAATGTAAATTGTAACTTACTATTAAATTTTAGGCCTTTGATATCGAGCAGTTGCAGAGAAATGGATCTGATGCTCTGTCTGGTGGAGCAGGATCAAGGTCACATACTAAAGCATCTGTGCGAAAGTTTTCTCCATCTAAAATGGAGGTGTATTCGCAAGTTTTTCGTGCTCAATTTCCTGTTCCATTTAATCTTCGTCGCTTTTTTCACCAGCTTCATCTGCGTGACATATTTATGACACAATGAACAGCTGAGCAGTGTCCTCTTCTGGCCATTATTAAGTTTTACCTGCTTATCTGCGAGTAAAGAGATCTTCCAAATCACCTATGGTATTTACTATTATACTAAACGTTGGGAAAACTGGTTACAGTGAACCGTGATAGTGGCATCCAGCCTCATACTGATTTCGCCAGCGCATCAATGGCAATATCACGTTGCTGCCGTAGGTATTCTGCTGGCCTGGATCAAGCTGATGATTGTGATCGGTTGTTTTCCCATGTTTGGCCTCTATGTGCAAATGTTTATGCGAGTGTCCATCCATTTCTTCAAATTTCTCATAGCCTACTTTTGTCTCATAATCGGCTTTGCTCTTAGTTTTAATGTGCTACATCACAATCACGATTCCTTCGCTAATCCGTTGATCAGTCTGCTTAAGATGATGATTATGATGTCCGGTGAGCTGGAATTCGAGGATATTTTCTTCGATAAAGATGACAAAAGTAAAGATGTGCCACTTGAGTATACTGGCACAACGCATGTTATGCTTCTTTGCTTCGTTATCCTGGTGAGAGTGATACTAATGAATCTAATGATTGGTATGGCTGTGTCGGATATCCAGGAGTTACGCAGGTTTCCAACGATTGGTGCGTCATGCCGAGATAATAGCTCCTTTCGAAAATATGCTGTTTTCTAAGTTGATTGATTACACTCATGCGTGTAAAATAATACAAGCCTGCAGAAAGAATACATTATTGTTGTATCCACCGGATCATTATGCCCTGCATATTCGGCCGAAAGATCCGCGTGAAAAGCGTCTGCCACGAAAGCTCATTCAGTCGTTGTATCGTTTGGCCAGCGAGCAGAAAATGCGACGAAAAATTTTTCATGGCGGCGCGTCACCACCCCAAAACATCATCGCGAATAAATCGAATTATATGAACAGGATATACAGCAATGACGGTAATCAACAGCAACTGGACGAACTCGTGGCCGAGCTAAAGGAATGTACATGACATCAGTATCAGGTTGAATAGCTTGACGAACAAGATAGAGAGTATCGCACGAGAGTAGATTTGACGATGCATTTATAACATTATTAATATTGCCTAATGTTTTATATGGTCGAACAATTGAATTGCTTTAAAAAAGCGAAACCGAGACTCGGATGATCTATCGAAACAGAATCTAAAATTCTAGATAAAACGCAAAGATGTGATATACTCAAGCAACTAACAAATCGAAAATAATTATAAATGTCTTCAGTTATAAATTTTAACGATCTAATTCGTGGCAATCCAAGAACAGTTGTGGATTTAACGAGTCATGTCATTTCCAGTATGATTTATATAGATATATCATAAATTATATAAAATATAGAGTTATATTTTTTTATTCTGTACTTACCAGTAATCCAGCTGTGTGCCGTTTTCGTGATTTCATCTCTGTAGAGACAGATTCGGTTGATGTCTTGAGGAGTTTTACATCGGTGATCTTAGATACGTGAATCACAGTCACATTCTTTTTCTGAGAAAGTTGCGTGTTGACTACGTGCAAGATCATTTTCAACTATGTATGCCAATTCCTCAGACAACTGAACGTTATCATTGAACGTTATCATAGCGCCCAACATGAGTTCCATACGTACTAAAAATATTATACCTAAATTTAATAAAATTTTTGATTTCTTGTAATATGTAAAAAAGCACATTAAAATAATAATAGGATGATAAAAGTAGTTCTTAAATACAAAATACAATGAAAAAAATAATGAGATTAAGGACCGATTAATAAGAAATAAAACAATAATTGTAACATAGAATCTTTTAAATATTGTTTATATCAAAACAGAACATATATATATAGTAAGCTCTTCAATGTTTCCAATTATCTTCAACAAGTCAAATACATAAAAAGAATCATATGATAGAATTGTCATCAATACTTAAACTAATTCCAGAGGCAGAAGAGTGCACAAACATAATAGCCAAAATATTTAGAAAACTCAGACTAATTCTTGCATTGTGTAGTATACAAAAAAAAGTAAAAATTACTAAAAATTACTAAAAAGTTAGTAAAAATTACTAAAAAGACATTCTATGATCCAGTTATTTTCTAATTATATTTAATGTAAAGATTTGTTATCTGCTACATATGTCGTATCTTTCAAATTGCTAATTTCTATATTATATTAACTTATCGCTACACTAACATTTTAATACCTTGTTACATACTAATCTAGCACAATAACATTATGTTATTAATATAAACGTGATATATAATGATTTAATAATTCATAGATAGTACCAACAAGAATAAAATAGCTTAAAGAACTACCTGCATTGATCGTACTGAACAATATCGTACTGCATTGATCGTACTGAACAATATCGTATTGCCATGCTCCTAAGCTAGACAACAAGGTACGAGTCTGTTGATTCAAAGCGAAAACTCGACTGGAATATTGTTCCTGTGATGTATATTCCTGTGATGTATATTTTGTTTAATATTTCTCTCCAATAGCAAGACTTTCTTGCTTTTCAGTCTTCGATTATTTTCTGAAATAAATGTATATTTCCACTCTTTTTCACACACAGAAAGTTTGACAAAAACACTTGATGATTTGAAAGAGACTATTTTAAGAAAAATGCCTAAATACAATTCCGTCAACTAAAAATCATTACATGTATACGAATATGTTAATTCATTCAATATTTATAAATTAATCGTATATTAAATCAATACCATGAGTGAAATTATTTTTTCTTCTAGTGTACATAAATCTTAAATTATACGTTGCATGAAAAATTTTTGTTTATAAAAGCTTTATCTTATAAAATATAAAATTATGATTCTTTATATATAAATCGAGGCATCGATAAAGACAATGAAGTGCATCGATAACGATCATCGTATATTATCACGTTGACTCGTACTCATATGGCAAACAGTGTATGTTATTTAGATGACTACCATTCATTATAGCCTCAGCGAAGATTTGCATCAGCAAGTCGCTGAAATCCAGATTCACAATTTGACCGGAAGAATGAAGAAGAATGAAGAATGTTTTCGGTGTGCTGCCACGTCCTTAAAAATGAAAATATCAATGTTAAATAGAAAATTAAAAAATATGGATTTCTTACAATGATGATAAGGAAGTATGCCTAAATCAAACACAATTATTGTCGCCTCTCACTCGCCATTCGAGTTGCTATAGCAAATCAAACGACGATTGATTGTGAATGTCGCTTCTCAAGTGCAAAAGATCAATTTCTATATGAATTCGCAATATGACTGTAATGTATAAAGAAATTTCAATACAATTTTTATTTTAAGATAAACTTTGAGAAATATGTTGTCATAATTTTCATTGAGATTTGATTCGCGTTTTAATACATGATCCATTCAGCTATATTTGTTTAATTGAGATCACTCTTAAGATTGCAAATTTTCTTATCCCATCACCACTGTTCCCGACTAACATAAGATGCGGTGATTGCTGCTACGGAGGCAATTGCATATCTGTCTACAGGGACAGATTTACATGCCGTTAGTAAAACGCCTACATACTGCTCACGATATCGTTCTTCGGATAGTTTCGCTACATTGTTTATAAACTACTCTTTCAAAATTTACAGCGGTTTCTGCTCTCTTTCGGTTGTCGAGCAAACGAACAAAACGAACTGATAAAATCTGAGTATTATATAGATAGAATTACATATCATCGTGGTTAAATCAGGTATTAATCTTTTTCATTTTTTATAAAAATCCAAAAAATTGTAACAATCGTACTGCCAGTTTGGATAGAACATATACATCGTTTTTCGCACTGTCGAATTACTAACGACATCCACTTAAAACAAATAAGTATACTCTTTATTTATTTTATTATGACATCAATGCTACAAATTATATCTTAAAATTATCAACGACGTCATGAGATGATATTCATCGGAATAACGCTAAAATGATACATGTTGTGAAAAACGATGTTAAGGATTTATAATAAACGTTACGAAAATAGAAGTCAGATCTGATCCAAAATTCAAAATTTCAATACAAATGCTGGAGATGATATGCATTCAATAGTAAACATAATATCATTCTATTTATATACACAAAGTATCCAAGTAGCAAGCACATTTCATTTTGATATTTCAAACTGATCATTCATTGACTATTCTTGACATTACGATAAGACGTTTTTAGGACATAAAAGTAACGGTCTATTGTCACAGAATATTGACATCATAACATGTATCGAATTTTGACGTCTTTTTCTTAGCATAATAATGTATTTAATAACGTTTTCGAAAGCAGATTAATCAATTCAAAAGCACCATTGCACAATTATAGCTATTTTATTCTTTAAAAGAATCTTGGCTCGATTAAACTAATTTATTCAAAAACGCTGGTAAAGCGACATATGTCCAAAAATGATCAGTTTGGATACGTCAAAATGATGTGCGCTTGCTACCAGGATATTATTATTAAAGATTACATTTTGATACGATATTTCAATAGCAAAATATACATCTCAGGTAGCAAATGTAATTATTTTGACGCTAAATTACATGAAAATGACATCAAAATTACTACTTTTTCTACCTGAAAATTTATATTTATATAAAAATTATTAAAAAATAATTAATGTTACTAATATTTTATTATTAATATCACTAAAATAACGAAGAAAACATTATTTATCTTCTTCAGATTTATAATTTTTTTAGAAAAAAATCATGTAACTGTTATACAGAAAATAAATCTTTCGAAATGTATAAAGCATTTTAATAATTAAAATATATATGTACATATTTAGTACTAAAATATGAATAGTATAAATTAGCATTTTCTTAATTAGATTGTTTCCTTCTTTAACTTGTCTTTTAATTTGAAGTGGAAATAAATCAACCGTTTTCGTTGCACAAACGAATTCTTAAAATATATTTTTTCGTGTCTTTCAATTAATTAAAAATTTTTTTTAAAAAAATACGCATGCTGATTGTTTCGAATGATATTATTAATAATAAGATAATCGTTCCCAGCAAGGATTCCATAGGAAAAGTATTTGTACTGTCAGAGATTTTCTTCTTTTCTATATCTTCTCCGCTACAAAAAAAGAAGAGAAATGCGAGAGATTTATGGGAGTTAAATGTATTACATGTTTTTTTATAAATATGCGTACGAGGTCTGTCCCAAAAGTATCCGACCTGCATTTATATCTTCGCACCAAAGTGTTCTAGCGATCTCTACCAGGCAGGAACATCAACAGTAGGACCTTACGAACTTATCGGTTGGTCGCCGACACTAGTAGGACGTATAGTTCATACGCAGTGTGTATTTGTTTACAGTGTCTTTTTCACGTTCGTCGGATTTTTAAGTAGCGAAAAATGACCGAAAAAGTTGAGCAACGAATTTGCATCAAGTTTTGCTTTATTACTGGTGATGAATCATGGGTTTGATCCTGAAACAAAACAAGTCTTCGCAGTGGAAGCATGCTTCTTCACCCCGACCAAAAAAAGCACGTCAAAGTCGGAGCAAAATCAAGTCAATGTTGATTGTTTTTTTCGATTATGAAGGCGTCGTGCATCACGAATATGCTCCTGCAGGTCAGATGATCAAGAAAGAGTACTACGTTGAAATTTTGAAAAGATTGCGTGATGCAATTAGAAGAAAACGACCGCACTTTTGGCAAACCGGTGACTGGCTTCTTCACCACGACAATGCTCCAGCGCATGCATCAAACCTTGTGCAGCAATATTTATCAAAACACAGTGTGGTACAGCTTCGCCAGCCTCCGTACAGTCCCGACATAGCTCCCTGCGACTTTTGGCTATTTCCTCGATTGAAAATGCCGCTTAAAGGACACCGATTCGACGACAAGAAGACTGTTGAAACCAATGCGACGAATGCACTAAAGGCGATTCCAATAACTGATTTTCAAGACTGCTTTGGGAAGTGGAAGCATCGATATGAGCGTCTTGTTCAATCAAATGGGGACTACTTCGAAGGATGCCACCAACCGGATGACGAAGAATAAGCCAAGCGCCGAAAAATGGAGGTAGGTCGATACTTTTGGGACAGACCTCGTATATAATGTGGGTATGCAGAGTCAGAACAATCACTTAAGTATCTAGCAAGCAAGAGCGCGCAGCAGGAAATCGACAATTCAACATGGAGAAAATTAATTGCCCGACTGATCTAACGGGTATTTCATGATGAATCATGGTTAAGTATTAACATTTGTATAGAAAAATCTCATACTGTGAAACAGCATATTGTGCGCTAATCGCGGAATCAACATTGTTGGTAGAATATAGCGACGAGCTGATTTAATTCTTTGCACTCATTAGTTTTTCCGCTTTTTAAAAAACTAGCAACTCGAAATGTTTTGATACAAAACTTGTAACTTTGTCGCTTCGCACTGATTGCAGTTCGAATAGCCGTCAGATCCAGGAGAAAGAATTACTCGGTTCGTGTGTAATAAGAAAATGTATTTTGTCTAAATGTGTTGTGTATACAAGTGAATGCGTGTGAGTGTGTGTGTGTATGTACAGATGAAAAGGCGCGGATGATTGTGTGCGTGTGTTTCGCGCGATGCGAAGATAGATGGGGCGCGCGTCAGGCGATCGATATATCGATTGTGCGGGGTGCGCGGCCCCCCGGGATCGCACGTCGCCTTTTAAGGCGGAGTCGCGTGTTTTACAAGTGCGCTTTGGCCGCGAATGCCGTTGCAGAAGTAGTGCGGTTGCGGATTTTAGTGAGCGGATTCGACAGAGTATGGTGAAACCACAGTATATACAGTAGCGCAACTCTCCCGATTTTGTGTAGCATAAAATGAAATGCGCATGCGTAAAGTCAGCGAGTATACCAGTACTGCCATCTGCACTTCCCTCTCACTCTCTCCTTTGGTTTTCGTTCTCTTTCTAACACATTATAATATGTAATATAAATTAAATTCAATAAAACTTGAATATATGTACATAAAGAAATCGTGAAAAATATAATATAAAATATATAATGCAAACATATATAAAAAATAATATATATGACATGATGTGAATATTAATTAACCATTTTATATGTCACATATAACTAATAGCAGAAAAGAATGAAAAGATATACAGGGTCTACCAAAAGTGTGGAAACCCCTAAATATCTCGGAAAATATACGTTTTACAGAAAAGTGTTTCCAACAAAAGTTGTAGGGTTTAAGAAGATCTATATACTGATTCTATCAGTTTGACCTTGGATGGCGTCGTCAAGGTCAGGTCAAGGTCACATTGACTTTTTTAAATGACACCCCCTACATTTGATTGCATATTCTTATAGCTTAATTCAAGAGCTTTCCAAAACACTATAATAATGTTCATTTTTATTAAGTACTTTGCGAGTTATGAGGGTTGAAATAATTTCTTAATTTTACATAAACCATAAAATATCTAGTAAACCATTCATTTTTCGATTATCTTACCTTCATACTTTTATGTACAAATTAATGAGAGGAATCAATTGGTGTAAAGAAAACACATAGTTGTTTCTAAGAAAAAATATGTAATTTGCAATTAACAATTCCATATTTTTTCTTAAAAACAACTGTATGTTTTCTTTACACCAATTGATTCCTTTCATTATTTTGTACATAAAAGTATGAAGGTAAGATAATCGAAAAATGAATGGTTTACTAGATATTTTATGGTTTATGTAAAATTAAGAAATTATTTCAACCCTCATAACTCGCAAAGTACTTAATAAAAATGAACATTATTATAGTGTTTTGGAAAGCTCTTGAATTAAGCTATAAGAATATGCAATCAAATGTAGGGGGTGTCATTTAAAAAAGTCAATGTGACCTTGACCTGACCTTGACGACGCCATCCAAGGTCAAACTGATAGAATCAGTATATAGATCTTCTTAAACCCTACAACTTTTGTTGGAAACACTTTTCTGTAAAACGTATATTTTCCGAGATATTTAGGGGTTTCCACACTTTTGGTAGACCCTGTATACTCATAATACTCATATATAATTTATAATATATTTACATATTAATACTTATATATATATAATTTTTAATATATTTATATATTAATTGTACATACATATATTCTATATATACAGGGTGAGTCATTTTAAGTGACGGACTAAAATTTCTCGAAAACTATAGGAGATACAGAAAAATGTTTCAGACAAAAGTTGTATGGTTTCAAGGGGGACATAAGATGGTACCATTGGTTTGACCTTGAAGAGTTATTTGAAGGTCACATGAAGGTCACCTTCAATTTCTTAAGTGGAATCTACATTTTCTCTTTACATATTCTTGTAGCTTATCTCGAGAGCTTTCCAAAACACTATAATTAAGTACCTTTTCGTTAAGTACTTTTTGAGTTATAAGGCTTGAAATCATTTCTTAATTTTACATAAATCATAAAATATCTTGTAAAATATTCATTTTTCGATTATCTTATATTACTACTTTTATGTACAAAATAATGAGAGGAATCAATTGGTGTAAAGAAAATATACAGTTGATTTTAAGAAAAAATATGTATTTGTTAATTGCAAATTACATATTTTTTCTTAGAAACAACTATGTGTTTTCTTTAATGTTAATACCGGCGCTACTCTATCATTCAACCCTCATAACTCGCAAAGTACTTAATAAAAATGAACATTATTATAGTGTTTTGGAAAGCTCTTGAATTAAGCTATAAGAATATGCAATCAAATGTAGGGGGTGTCATTTAAAAAAGTCAATGTGACCTTGACCTGACCTTGACGACGCCATCCAAGGTCAAACTGATAGAATCAGTATATAGATCTTCTTAAACCCTACAACTTTTGTTGGAAACACTTTTCTGTAAAACGTATATTTTCCGAGATATTTAGGGGTTTCCACACTTTTGGTAGACCCTGTATATATATATATATATATTTTTTTTTTTTTTTCAAAAACTTAAAATTAAAAAAAAACATTTAGATTAAGACTACAATCACTTAAAGTTTATTATATAAAATATATATATTTATGATCAAAATGAAGAAAGAAACAAGAAATATATATTTGTTAATAATATATATTATTAACAAATATACACATATATTTCTAAATGTTTTTTTTCATTTTAAGTTTTTGAATTGTATATATAGAATATATGTATGTACAATTAATATATAAATATATTAAAAATTATATATGTAAGTATTAATATGTAAATATATTATAAATTATATGAGTATTATGAGTATATATCTTTTCATTCTTTTCTATCAGTTATATATATGATATATAAAATGGTTAATTAATATTCACATCATGTCATATATACTATTTTTTATATATATTTGCATTATATATTTTGTATTATATTTTTCACAATTTTTATATATATATATATATATATATATATATATATATGTTCAAGTTTTATTGAATTTAATTTATATTATATATTATAATGTGTTAGAAAGAGAACGAAAATCAAAGGAGAGAGTGAGAGGAAAGTACAGATGGCAGTACTGGTATACTCGCTGACTTCACGCATGCGCATTTCATTTTATGCTACACAAACTTCAAAGGTGCCGACAGGGAGTTGCGCTACTGTATATACTGGGGTGAAACGTTGGTTTGCGATGCGCTGGTTTAAAGCGGCGCGTCAATTACGGCGCTCGGCGGCGGTGTTTTTATCGAGCTTCTTACGATGGTTCTTATCGCGATATTCGTATCTCAGCTGTTCGGCTTTAAATTTACCGGTCTTTAAATTTAGCAATTATATTCCCCGATGGAATCAGGTTTTCTCGGAAGACGTCGCGATGCTAGCGAGCGTCGGAGGCGGCTCAGGTTCCACCCCGTGACAGATGCGACGCCTTTCGGGGTGCATCGTTACATCCTGATGAAATTTTTTACAGCGAATAAATCATATATAAACTAACGGATATAGAGAACTATTGTATTTTTACAAATTTCATGTAGTTTAACATTATACAAAATTTGATACTGAATATTCTAATATCATGATAAATAATAAATGAAATAATAAACATAATATTTTACTATGCATCTAAATCAAACATAAATAATTATTGTCGCCTCCATTCGCCATTCGAGTTGTTACATCAAATTAAATGACGGTTCATTATGAAAGTCTCCTCAAGTGCAAAAGATCAATTTCTACCAATCGCAATGTAGATGTAATGTATGTCAATTTGATCAGAGTATTTTTTTTACGAATAAAAGACCAAAGAAAAATCTGACTATGTCGATTCTCAATAAGAACTTCGAGAGACTCTTCGGTAGTTTGACACAAGAAACAACGCCGAGGACACAGACTGCCAAAAACAAGAGATGCGACATTATGAACAAGGTCAGTGAAAAAAATAATCATCGATGGTTTTTCGATTTTTTTATGTCTTCATGTAGATTATATTTAGAAACCACATGAAAATATTTGGATGAGCGGGAAAGCATATAGCAGTTCCGAGGACAGCTTGGAATCTATCATATGTCACGCATCACAAGACGAGTCGACGCAGGAACAACCTTGGAGCAAGGAGGAGATCGAAGTAGCATTAACGAATCTTCCGGGAGGCAAGACAGCTTTATCTCTGATTCCTATTCTTCATGGCGATGCTCTACAAAAGGTTCTGAAAGAATTTCAATGTGTGACTCTCAACAAAAATGAGGATCGCAAGCTTAACATATCGTTGGCCACGTCCGCAGATGAGTACGGAATGATATTAGCGTTTCTAATTTATGAGTGTTGCATTAAGATAAATTAAATAAATAAATAATGATAAAAAATAAAATTTTAAATAAAATTTGTCATGCTTCTTAATTTATTTATTGCGTATATTCCTATTTGATGTTACATATTTCTGTTAATAAAAATTTTTTCTGTTGTTAAAAATCATTCTATTTCTACATTGATCATTTTATTTAACTAATCTATTTTACATATATTAAAATACTTTATACAGGGTGTCCGTCGATTTTTGACTTTAATGAAATAAAGAAGTAGATTGGCTCGAATTAAAGGAAGGACCTATATTGTTTTGAGATTGTCGCAATAATTAACGAAATATTAAATAAAAAAGATCGGCCAATCTGCGTGAGTAAAAGCGCGCGGCGACGTCGTCCCACCGTAATCCGATACTACGAGCGCGGCGAAGCGGTGGGGGGTCGCTCTCCGAGACATGATGGTTGTTTGCGATATATCGCAATACCGCGCCGAAAAATGACCCGTCCCCCCTTTTCGTGGCGAGAAAATGATGCGCTATCATTTCCACACCACCTTGCGGTAGATAGCATGGTGCGCTTTTTTTATAGTGGTTTCCCCCATAGGCCTATTCCACTCTCAATTTAAAAATTATTCAAAATGCCATTTACTATACGCTGAATATATCGTAAATGTAAAAAATTAATGGACAGTACCTTTACCAAAAATTGATTCGTGGTTGAAAATACCTCGATAAAATGTATTGCACACATTGATAATGTGATACGATGATAAAATTCTTCAAGAATCCTTTCTTCATCTCATACACGAAGACGCACTGCTGGATGGGTTATCCCGATATTATGCACGACACTCAGTTTCACATAATTATTGCACAACACGTAAAATTGTACGGCCACTTGGTTTTCGTGCACGCCCGAGAAATGATTCCATGTAAATTGCGGCCGCACGATAAGTATTTTCTCCCGCTAGTCCGTATGTCACAATCATATCCGTATATTCCTGCAGAGTACACTTCATTTTCTCTGTTAATTTACTACGCAAACACAAGATTTTTATTAAAACGTCTTAGCTCTCGCACGCTGTTACCAGACTGCGTACGCCAGCAGCACGCAACTACAGCTGACAGCTGAGCGGACATGTGAGTGTAAGCGTACGTGTGAGTTCGACGCCTGCGCACTATGATTACACTCACATGTCCGCTTAGCTGTAGTTGCGTGCTGCTGGCGTACGCAGTCTGGCAACAACGTGCGAGAGCTAAGACGCTTAGTAAAAATCTTATGTTCGCGCAGTTAATTACCAGTGAAAATGAAGTATACTCCGCAGGAATATACGGACATGATTGTGGTATACGGGCTAGCGGGAGAAAATACTCATCGCGCGGCCGCAATTTACGCGGAACGATTTCCCGGGCATACACAAAAACCAAATGTACGTACAATTTTAGGTGTTGTGCAGCAATTACGTGAAACTGAGTGTCTTGTGCATAATGTCGAGATAACCGGTTCAGGAATGCGTCTTCATGTACGAGATAAAGAAAGGATTCTCGATGCAGTTTACGAAAATCCTGGAACTAGCGTGCGTCGTGTAGCACATGAATTTGGTTTTTCGCGATACGTGGTACATCAAGTTTTACGTGTGAACGAATTACACCCGTATCATTATCAACGTGTGCAACACATTTTATCGAGGGATTTTCAACCACGGATCAATTTTTGTGAAGGTACTGTCATCATAAATTTTTTACATTTTATGTAATTTTTTACATTACATTCACTCTCGATAAATCATACGCAGGATTTCTCGCGCAATGTCGACGGGATTTATCTTTCCCGGACATTATTCTATGGACCGATGAATCTACCTTCACTCCGAACGGTGTATTTAATTCACGTAATTATTTACATTGGGAGAAAAAAATTCACATCTCATTCGTCAAGGCGCGTTCCAATTTCGCTGGTCCATAAATGTATGGGCTGGAATAATCGGGAACCTAATAGTAAGCGTAAACTATAAAATTAAAGCAATATTTTTCTTTTATTGCGGCTTCAATGCGGCTAAAAATTTTCGTTTAAAATTTTCAGATTGGTCCCTATTTTCTTCCGCCGCGTTTAAATGGCGAAATTTATGCGGATTTTTTGCAAAATGTGTTAATAGAGCTTCTCGAAAATGTACCACTCCACGTACGAACGCGGATAATTTATCAGCACGATGGAGCTCCTGCGCACTTTAGTCGAGAAGTTCGCGAGATATTAAACACGCGTTTTCCAGACAGATGGATGGGTCGTAATGGTCCAATCATCTGGCCAGCACGGTCGCCAGATCTCAATGTCTTAGACTATTTTGTATGGGGCCATATAAAAAGACTAGTCGAAGATCGGCGTCAAGCTACAAAAGACGAAGTACGCGAAGCCATTGTTGCGGCCTTCGGTCTCATTACGCCAGATATGGCGCACCGTGCAATTCGCGATATTGTTCAAAGGGCCGAACTTTGCATACGAGAAGGAGGGCGGCATTTTGAACAATTTTTGCATTAAATTGAGAGTGGAATAGGCCTATGGGGGAAACCACTATAAAAAAAGCGCACCATGCTATCTACCGCAAGGTGGTGTGGAAATGATAGCGCATCATTTTCTCGCCACGAAAAGGGGGGACGGGTCATTTTTCGGCGCGGTATTGCGATATATCGCAAACAACCATCATGTCTCGGAGAGCGACCCGCCCACCGCTTCGCCGCGCTCGTAGTATCGGATTACGGTGGGACGACTCTCGTCGCCGCGCGCTTTTACTCACGCAGATTGGCCGATCTTTTTTATTTAATATTTCGTTAATTATTGCGACAATCCCAAAACAATACAGGTCATTCCTTCTTAATTCGAGCCAATCTACTTATTTATTTCATTAAGGTCGAAAATCGATGGACACCCTGTATAAATAAAATAATAAAATTTTTAATTACATTAGTTTATATTTTAATATCTTTATAATTTAGCATTTTATATGTTAATTAACTATCTAGTATAATTAACTTAAAACTTTACATGCAGAATTGAGCAAGAGACCGTATTGGCTGATGAAAATAGAGCAGCCGATACTTCGGGACAATTACTCGCAGAATGGCCGGATACGTGTCTACTAATTGCTAGCTGGCTGGGCCATGTAGAAATAAGGCTTTGTTATTAAAAAGCGTGCCAGTTTCTATGAGCGACAATGATGGAAGGTTTATATCACTTATAATATATAGAAGTAGTCTAAGATATAAGTAATCTAAATATTTGTCATCAAAAAATTAAAGCTAAACTTTTGAAAACCATAATTCATTTTTTATGATAAGAATAATTTGTTTACTAGCTAGTAGTAAATTATCAGATATCTTGATTCATTAGTCAATTAAGCTTGTAATAATAATAAATCATTGATAACAATCATACATTTTCATGATCTCCAGGACACCGTTACATCTGGCAGCATGTACCACGTCCACGAAGATCGTAGAGGAGCTATTGAAACATGGTGCTGATCCATGTCAGTGGGATTTCGAGAACAAATTTACCCCGTTGCATTGCGCTGCCGCAGCTGGTTGCGTTGCTACTGTTAAATGCTTGATCAAGTCAGGAGCACATCTGAATGCTAAAACAAGTCCACTTTATTACGCCGTGTTGAACAATGATGTGGATTGCGTCGAAACTCTACTGCAAGCAGGTGCTTGTTCTGATAAACCACAGGTGCTTCTTCATCACAACCACAATTTAAAGATAAATTTAGTGGAGAAGTAATATTATATACCAAAAATTGCTGTAAAATTAAAAAACTACTAATTATCTGATACAGCGAATTTTGCAAAAACAATTAATTTCTTATTAAAGTAACGTATCTCTTCTAGATATATTTGAGATATCTTCAATGAATTAATTATGATTCGTTGATAGGTTTATACAAAGACGCTTTTGCATGTGACGGTTACTTTGGGCAATGTCCATTGCATCAAATTATTGTTGGATCACGGTGCGAATGTGACAATTCAAATGGGAACAACGAAATCGACACTTCTACACTTGGCGGCGGAAAAAGGTAACGCGCGATGCTCTAAATTACTGTTGGACGCCGGCGCAAAGACTGAGACAAGAAACTCGAATGGTCAAACGGCAATGCACTTGGCAACACTCGCCCACTCTGTAGAGACGATAAAGGAGTTGATTAGATTTAACACAAAGAGGATAATGAAGGACGCACTCCTCTACTCTATGCTGAAGTTCCAAAGAAAAGCAGCGAACTGATCAAGATTTTAATACAAGTTTGTACATGAAAATTCCTTTAACTCACTGGATAGAATACCTTCTCTTAATTAAAATAATAAAAGAATTAATTTCAAATTTTAAATAGATTTTTTTAATAAATTAAGTAATTTCATTTATGTAATAAAAAAATTTAAGTAATGGTTTTTATTTCAACGATAGAATTAATAAAATTATTTTTTGGTTAAAAAGGCAGGCGCATTAGTTAACAAGGCGGACAAATTCGGTTTCACGCCGCTGCACATCGCTGCTTTGAACGAGAGTTTGCACACAATAAGGATATTGTTGTCAGAAGATGGCGACATTACTGCGCGTACTAAAGACGGTGACACCGCTCTTAACTTCATCCTACACTATACTCCGGATGCGTTATTGCAATTTAAGACGCTTCTCGATCAAGCAATCTCCCTACATGTTGACGGACTGAACAATGTAAACAGGGAATTGCAATTAAATTTTAGAACTTTGATATCAAGCGGTCGCAGAGAAATGGATCTGATGCTCTGTCTGGTGAAGCACGATCAAGGTTACATACTAAAGCATCCATTGTGCGAGAGTTTTCTCCATTTAAAATGGAAGCGTATTCGCAAGTTTTTCGTGCTCAATCTTCTGTTCCATTTAATCTTCGTCGCTTTCTTCACTGGCTTCGTCTTCGCGATTTTGTGGGACGAAAAACAGCTGAGCGCACTCCTCTTCTGGCTATTAGTAACTATTACCTGCTTATTTGCGATTAAAGATCTTCCAAATTACCTATGGTACTTACTATTATACTAAACGCTGGGAAAACTGGTTACAGTGGAGCGTGATAGTGGCATCCAGCATCATCTTAATTCCTCCATTTCAATATCCATGGCAATATCACGTTGCTGCCGTAAGTATTCTGCTGACCTGGATCGAGCTGATGATTGTGATCGGTTATTTCCCCATGTTTGGCCTCTATGTACAAATGTTTACGCGAGTGTCCATTAATTTCTTCAAATTTCTCACAGCCTACTTTTGTCTCATAATTGGCTTCTCTCTTAGCTTTAATGTGCTGCACGGCAGTTACAAGTCCTTCACTAATCCGTTGCTCAGTATGCTTAAGATGATAGTTATGATGTCCGGTGAGCTGGAATTCGAGAACGTATTCCTCAATAAAGATGAGCCACTTAAGTATCCTGGCACGACGCATGTTATGATTCTTTGCTTCGTTATCCTGGTAACAGTGATATTAATGAATCTAATGGTTGGTCTGGCTGTGTCGGATATCCAGGAGTTACGTCGACGCGCGGGTCTCGAACGACTGGTGCGTCACGCCGAGGTAATAGCTCGTTTCGAAAATATGCTGTTTTCTAAGTTGATTGATTACACTCATGCGTGTAAAATAATACAAGCCTGCAGAAAGAATACACTATTGTTGTATCCACCGGATCATTATGCCCTGCATATTCGGCCGAAAGATCCGCGTGAAAAGCGTCTGCCACGAAAGCTCATTCAGTCGTTGTATCGTTTGGCCAGCGAGCAGAAAATGTGACGAAAAATTTTTCGTGGCGGCGCGTCACCACCCCAAAACATCATCGCGAATAAATCGAATTATATGAACAGGATATACAGCAATGACGGTAATCAACAGCAACTGGACGAACTCGTGGCCGAGCTAAAGAAATGTACATGACATCAGTATCAGATTGGATAGCTTGACGAACAAGATAGAGAGTATCGCCCGAGAGCAGATTTGACGATGCATTTATAACATTATTAATATTGCCTAATGTTTTATATGGTCGAACAATTGAATTGCTTTAAAAAAGCGAAACCGAGACTCGAATGATCTATCGAAACAGAATCTAAAATTCTAGGTAAAACGCAAAGATGTGATATACTCAAGCAACTAACAAATCGAAAATAATTATAAATGTCTTCAGTTATAAATTTTAACGATCTAATTCGTGGCAATCCAAGAACAGTTGTGGATTTAACGAATCATGTCATTTCCAGTATGATTTATATAGATATATCATAAATTATATAAAATATAGAGTTATATTTATTTATTCTGTATTTACCAGTAATCCAGCTGTGTACCGTTTTCGTGATTTCATCTCTGTAGAGACAGATTCGGTTGATGTCTTGAGGAGTTTTACATCGGTAATCTTAGATACGTGAATCACAGTCACATTCTTTTTCTGAGAAAGTTGCGTGTTGACTACGTGCAAGATCATTTTCAACTATGTATGCCAATTCCTCAGACAACTGAACGTTATCATTGAACGTTATCATAGCGCCCGAACATGAGTTCCATACGTACTAAAAATATTATACCTAAATTTAATAGAATTTTTGATTTCTTGTAATATGTAAAAGAGCATTAAAATAATAATAGGATGATAAAAATGGTTCTTAAATACAAAATACAATGAAAAAAATAATGAGATTGAGGACCGATTAATAAGAAATAAAACAATAATTGTAACATAGAATCTTTTAAATATTGTTTATATCAAAACAGAACATATATATATAGTAAGCTCTTCAATGTTTCCAATTATCTTCAACAAGTCAAATACATAAAAAGAATCATATGATAGAATTGTCATCAATACTTAAACTAATTCCAGAGGCAGAAGAGTGCACAAACATAATAGCCAAAATATTTAGAAAACTCAGACTAATTCTTGCATTGTGTAGTATACAAAAAATAGTAAAAATTACTAAAAAGACATTCTATGATCCAGTTATTTTCTAATTATATTTAATGTAAAGATTTGTTATCTGCTACATATGTCATATCTGTCAAATTGCTAATTTCTATATAATATTAACTTATCGCTACACTAACATTTTAATACCTTGTTACATACTAATCTAGCACAATAACATTATGTTATTAATATAAACGTGATATATAATAATTTAATAATTCATAGATAGTACCAACAAGAATAAAATAGCTTAAAGAACTACCTGCATTGATCGTACTGAACAATATCGTACTGCATTGATCGTACTGAACAATATCGTATTGCCATGCTCCTAAGCTAGACAACAAGGTACGAGTCTGTTGATTCAAAGCGAAAACTCGACTGGAATATTGTTCCTGTGATATACATTTTTGTTTAATATTTCTCTCCAATAGCAAGACTTTCTTGCTTTTCAGTCTTCGATTATTTTCTGAAATAAATGTATATTTCCACTCTTTTTCACACATAGAAAGTTGGACAAAAACACTTGATAATTTGAAAGAGACTATTTTAAGAAAAATGCCTAAATACAATTCCGTCAATTAAAAATCATTACAAGTATACGAATATGTTAATTCATTCAATATTTATAAATTAATCGTATATTAAATCAATACCATGAGTGAAATTATTTTTTCTTCTAGTGTACATAAATCTTAAATTATACGTTGCATAAAAAATTTTTGTTTATAAAAGCTTTATCTTATAAAATATAAAATTATAATTCTTTATATATAAGTCGAGGCATCGATAAAGACGATGAAGTGCATCGATAACAAGCATCGTATATTATCACGTTGACTCGTACTCGTATGGCAAACAGTGTATGTTATTTAGATGACTGCCATTCATGACAGTCTCAGCAAAGATTTGCATCAGCAACGTCAAGTCGCTGAAACCTAGATTCACATTTTATCCGGAAGAATGAAGAAGAATGAAGAATGTTTTCGATGTGCTGCCATATCCTTTAAAAATGAAAATATCAATGTTAAACAGAAAATTAAAAAATATTGAATTCTTACAATGATGATAATAAAATCTTTATAAAGAAATTTCAATACAATTTTTATTTTAAGATAAACTTTGAGAAATATGTTGTCATAATTTTCATTGAGATTTGATTCGCGTTTTAATACATGATCCATTCAGCTATATTTCTTTAATCGATGTGACTCTTAATATTGCAAATTTTCTTACCCCTTCAACACTGTGATTGTATGCAGTGATTGTTGCTACGGAAGCAATTTAATATCGGTCTACAGGGATAGATTTGCAAGTAGTTAGTGAAACGCCTGCATTCTGCTCACAATACCGTTCTTCGGATAGTTTCGCCATATTGTTTATAAACTACTCTTTCAAAATTTTCAGCGGTTTCTGCTCTCTCTCTCTCTCTCTCGGTTGTCACGAACAAAACGAACTGATAAAATCTGTATGAGTATTATATAGATAGAATTACATATTATCGTGGTTAAATCAGATATTTAATCTTTTTTATTTTTTATAAAACTCCAAAAAATTGTAACAATCGTGCTGCCAGTTTGGATAGGACATATACATCGTTTTTCGTACTGTCGAATTACTAACGACTTCCATTTAAAACAAATAAGTATATTCTTAATAAGTATATTTATTTTATTATGACATCAATGCTACAAATTATATCTTAAAATTACGACGTCATGAGATGATATTCATCGGGATAAAATGCTAAAATGACACATGTTGTGAAAAACGAGTTTAACGATTTATAATAAACGTTACGAAAATAGAAGTCAGATCTGATCCAGAATTCAAAATTTCAAGACAAATGCTGGAGATGATATGCATCCAGTAGTAAACATAATATCATTCTATTTATATACACAAAGTATCCAAGTAGCAAGCACATTTCATTTTGATATTTCAAACTGATCATTCACTGACTATTCTTGACGTTACGATATGACGTAAAAGAAACGATCTAATGTCACAGAATATTAACATCATACCATGTATCGAATTTTGATGTCTTTTTCTTAGCATAATAATGTATTTAATAACATTTTCGAATAAAGCAGATTAACCAATTCGAGAGCAACATTGAACAATTATAGCTATTCTATTCTTTAAAAGAATCTTGGATCGATTAAACTGATTTATTCAAAAACGTTGGTAAAGCGACATATGTCCAAAAATGATCAGTTTGGATACGTCAAAATGATGTATGCTTGCTACCAGGATATTATTATTAAAGATTACATTTTGATACGATGTTTCAATAGCAAAATATACATCTCAGGTAGCAAATGTAATCATTTTGACGCTAAATTACATGAAAATGACATCAAAATTACTACTTTTCCTACGTGAAAATTTATATTTATATAAAAATTATTAAAAAATAATTAATGTTATTAATATTTTATTATTAATATCATTAAAATAACGAAGAAAACATTATTTATCTTCTTCAGATTTATAATTTTTCTATGAGAAAAATCATGTAACTGTTATACAGAAAATAAATCTTTCGGAATGTATAAAGCGTTATAATAATTAAAATATATATGTATATATTTAGTACTATAATAAAATATAAATAATATAAATTAGCATTTTCTTAAATAGATTGTTTCCTTCTTTAACTTGTCTTTTAATTTGAAGTGGAAATAAATCAATCGTTTTCGTTGTACAAACGAATTCTTAAAATATATTTTTTCGTGTCCTTCAATTAATTAAAAATCTTTTTTACAAAAATACGCACGCTGGTATGACTGTTTCGAATGATATTATTAATAATAAGATAATCGTTCCCAGAAAGGATTCCATAGGAAAAGTATTTGTACTGTTGAAGATTTTCTTCTTTTCTATCTTCGCCATTGGAAGAATAGGAGAAATTTATGGGAGCTATATAAATCTATTACATTTTAAGAACATATATGCGTATATATTGTGGATATACAAAGAGACAGAATTATCACTTAAATATCCAGCGAGCAAGAGAGCGCGGCAGGAAATCATCGATTAAACATTGAGAAAATTAGTTGTACGCATCTCATACTGTGAAGCAATATGTATATTGCGCGTTTCGCGGAATCAACATTGTCGGTAGAAGATAGCGTCGAGCTGATTTAATCATTTGCATTTCATAGTTCTTTCGCTTTTTAAAAAACTAGCAACTCAAAGAGTTTTAATTAAAAAGTGATGAAATTTTTTACAACTAACATAAAAAATAAATCATATATAAATTAACAGATATGGAGAATTGTTGTAGAGAAATATTGCATTTTTCAAAAGTTCATGTATTTTTACATTGTACAAAACTTTATATCGAATATTCAATTATTATGATCAATAATAATTGAAATAATAAGTACAATGCTTTACTAGGAAGTATGCCTAAATCAAACACAATTATTGTCGCCTCTCACTCGCCATTCGAGTTGCTATACTCGTATCAAATCAAACGACGATTGATTGCGAATGTCGCTTCTCAAGTGCAAAAGATCAATTTCTATATGAATTCGCAATATGACTGTAATGTATGTCAATTTATTTGATCTCCGAGAATCTTTGTAAGAATGCGAGTCCACAGAAAAATATCACTTTGTCGAGCTGCAGTAAGAAAAAGACTTCTAAAGATTCTTCGTCAGTCATTTGACACGAGAAACAACGCCAAGGATACAGACTGTAAAAGCAAAAGTTCTGATATGGATGGAAACGTTATGAACAAGGTCAGTGAAAAAAACAATCATCGATGGTCCTTCGATTTTTCTATGTGTGATGATTATATTTAGGAAGAACATGAATACGTGAATATTTCGCTCGGCTCGATAACATATCGGCGAACATATAGCTCCGAAAACAGCTTGGAATCTATCATATGTCATGACACAAGACGAGACGCATCAAAAGACGAGCCGGGGAAACAACCTTGGAGCAAGAAGGAGATCGCAGTAGCATTATCGAAACTTCCTGAAGGCGACATGAACGTTCATGCTACGCTGAACAATGTGCTAATGAAATTAGCAGCGCTAAGTTTTTTAACTAAAATTTTTTTATATATATTAATTTCTAATTTTTATATAAATTTTTATTTATTAATTTCTAATTTTTAATTTTTTTAATAATTTTTAATTTTGTATTTTGTATTATCATTTTCTATTTTCTTTTTTAATTAAACTTTTCAAGATATATGCATATGATTATTGCAATGTATATGATTGTTCATGTTTTCAACGATTTTTTATAACAGATACATTACAATTCATTTAATATCATTTTTCTTTTAATATTGAAAATAAAAAAGAAATATGCATATTTTATAATAAAAATTTTTATTCAGTTGGCGCAACTTTTTAATATTATTTGTAGGAAATTAAAACAATTATTTTGTACAATTTTTTTTAGTTAAAATATTTTAAGTTTTTATTTTCAATTAGCGTAATTTTTGGATATCATTATTTTTCTAGGATATAATGTAGAAAATTAAAACAACTATTTTGTATAACTTTTTTTGGTTAAAGTATTTTTATAAGTTTTTATTTTCACTTAGCGCAATTTTTTTGATATCATTATTTTTGTAGGATATACAATACAGTAGTTTTTTACAGTTAATAATATACTATTTTGCAAATACATATACTGTTTTTTATGCGGACTTAGCACCTTTTTTATCTTTTTTTTTTAAAGGGTAATTTTTTAGGGATATCACTCTTTTTTGTACTATATGTTAAATATCTTTAAATAAATGAGCAAAGAACACGCCATCACCCCCGTCATATTTCATTAAAATTAGATGGTCCTCTTTGCTTACTATATAGATATTCAGATCCTTCAAACTTCTTTGCTATTCTTATTGCAAAAATAACGGATAACTATAAATCAATATGTCATTAGAAACCACCTCATTAGAATACACCTCTTTTCTTTCAAAAATTAAGCATTTTAGAGAAAAACGTTTTGGACAAAAATTGTATGGTTTTGAGAAGAACATAAGATGGTGTCATTGGTTTGACTTTGGATGGCATACCTTAAGGTCAGGTCCAGGACATCTTTAATTTCTTAAATGGAACCACCTATTTTTATTGCTATATTCTTATAGCTTATGTCGAGAGCTTTCCAAAATACTATAATAAAGTATTTTTTCATTACTTTTCGATTTATAAGGCTTAAAATAATATCTTAATTTTACATAAACTATAAAATATCTAGTAAAATATTTATTTTTTGATTATCTTAATAATTTTACCTTAATAATTTTACCTTAATAATTTTATGTACAAAATAATGAGAGGAATCAATTAAAACACACAGTTGTTTTTAAGAAAAAAGATGTAATTGTTAATTGCAAATTACATATTTTTTTTTCGTAACAATTATGTGTTCTTTTTTTACACCAATTGATTCCTCTCATTATTTTGTACATAAAAGTATTAAGGTAAGAATTAAGTTAAGGTAAGAATTAAACTAAGGAATTAAGTTAAGAATTAAGTATTAAGGTAATCGAGAAATAAATATTTTATTAGATATTTTATAGTTTGTGTAAAATTAAGATATTATTTTAAACCTTATAAATCGAAAAGTACTCAATGAGAAAATACTTTATTATAGTGTTTTGGAAAGCTCTCGACATAAGCTATAAGAATATGCAATAAAAAATAGGTGGTTCCATTTAAGAAATTAAAGGTGTCCTTGACCTGATCTTAACGATGCCATCCAAGGTCAAATCAATGACCATCTTATGTTCCCCTCAAAACCATACAATTTTTGTCGAAAACGTTTTTCTTTAAAATGCTTAGTTTTTGAAAGAAAAGGGATGTACGGGTGGTCTAGAGCACCCTGTATATACAGGGTGGGGCATTTATCTTGAGACAAGATAATATCTCGATTGGAATCGATTATTTTGAAAAAAGTTTTAGACAAAAGTTGTATGGTTTCAAGGGTGACATAAGATGGTGTTATTAGTTTGATCTTGGAGAGCCACCTGAAGGACACGCGAAGGTCAGCTCCAACTTTTTAAATGGGACACCCTATATGCTTTTGCATATTCTTGTAGCTCATCTCAAGAGCTTTCCAAAACACTATAATTAAGTTAGTTTTCATTAAGTACTTTCCAAGTTATGAGGCTTGAAATCATTTTTTAATTTTACATAAACCGTAAAATATCTTGTAAAATATTCATTTTTCGATTATTTTACCTTAATACTTTTATGTACAAAATAATGAGAAAAATCAATTGGTGTAAAGAAAACTCATAGTTGTCAGTTTCGAAAAAAAAAATGTAATTTGCAATTAACAATTACATATTTTTTCTTAAAAATAACTATGTCTTTTCTTTACACTAATTGATTCCTCTCATTATTTTGTACATAAAAGTATGAAGGTAAAATAATCGAAAAATGAATATTTTACAAGATATTTTACGGTTTATGTAAAATTAAAAAATGATTTCAAGCCTCATAACTTGGAAAGTACTTAATGAAAACTAACTTAATTATAGTGTTTTGGAAAGCTCTTGAGATGAGCTACAAGAATATGCAAAAGCACATAGGGTGTCCCATTTAAAAAGTTGGAGCTGACCTTCGCGTGTCCTTCAGGTGGCTCTTCAAGATCAAACTAATGACACCATTTTATGTCCCCCTTGAAACCATACAACTTTTGTCTAAAACTTTTTTCAAAATAATCGACTCCAATCGAGATATTATCTTGTCTCAAGATAAATGCCCCACCCTGTATAGTAGTCTTAACATCACGGAGCGCCGCTAGCGCAATCTTACGTCGAATGCGTCAAACGTACAACTTTGTACGCTTGCACATTGGAGACTTGAGCGTTGACCAAGGAGACGTTTCTTAATGAAAATTTTTCATATTTCTGAATTGTGTTCTGAATGTTTTGTAATTTCTTCAAAGGCTGTCGCAATGAGATTATCACAGTCGTCATCCATTTCAGTTAAACAAGTTAATTCTTCTTGTAATGGAATATTGTTACTTTCCATTTCACCACGAACTACCGATGTACCATCCGTTAATGGAGACGTTTCTTGACAAGTTACATTTCCTCTGTCGCTTCCATAAATATATCCACTTGATAAAATATGCCGCAACGTTAACCGTACCATTCTAGCAGTTGGATTACGGTTAAATCCTCCGCGTCCTCTAATTTTTCCAAATGTATGTTCTACAGAATCTTGGTTGCAGTGGCAAGCCTGAAATCCGGATAATGTTGTTTTATGGAACGATACATTGATAAAATTGATTTCACGGTCGTAATCATTCCATCAAAGCAGGGAGGTCTCGAAATCTTGTTGGGGGAAGTACTCCACTTTGAACACCATTCAACAAAAGACGTTAATAATTCTTCAACCATTAAATTATCATCTGATAATGGACCCTTTTCTCCTTTCCAATTATTTAAATGATAGACATTCATAGCATCTATTACTTTATTCATTTTGTAAACAAATTCTGCAGATGTTTTCCATGAAGAACTTTTTAATGTATTGTTTTGCCCTGCTGTTGATATTGCTGCAGCAAATCTTGCACTTAACATTTGAATTGCTCTTTTCACATTCATAACTTCAACATTGTTTGGATAAAAATGTGCGTAGGTAATGTGATTCAATAAATTTGAAGTATTTAATTGTCTGTCAATTTGCCATGTTGCAATAAATAAGTCATGAAAAGACATAATAATTTCGCCATTCACATAAATGTACTTATGAGATCTCAACTGGCTAATCAATTGCTTGATAAGAAGAGGCCAATCAAAAGAAGCAAAATAAATTTCATTGTTCAATTGAAAAGACGTGGAGAAATTTTCATGTGGAGAAATTTTCCAAATATTAAAAGCTTTTCTATTTGGTCCACCTTGGTCACATGTAATTATCTGCACATTTGCTCCTACATCTTTCAATTTTTGTAAACACATCTCAGTGAGTTCAATAATCTCCTTATGTGTTGTACTATTTCCAGTCAAAAAGTATGCTACTATTTGCCGCCAAGGATTTTCCGCATTAATGCTATCAAGGCAAAATAGTAGAATATGTCCCGCTTGTTCATCGCGTCGTCCCAGGGGTCCGAGATCTACTAATCCTTCGATGATATCATATTTTCGACTGTATTCTTCAAATTTTTTAATTGACTTCTCATCAAATTTTAAACAGCCAACTCTTTGAAAAAGTGGTAATTTAGACAAATTTTCTCGAATTTTATAAAATATTTCTTCGCAAAATCCTGGTCGAATTTCTGTTTCTGATATCCAATTTTTGACAGAAGATTCTGATGGGAGATTTAGTCCAGCCTTTCTCATCCGTGAATATCCACTTGCGGAATAATAAAACATTTGTTTTGCTAAATCTTTTTCTTCTTTTGTATATTCTTTTCGTCTCTTATGAAACTGAAGTTTTATCATAGTTCTCGCAAGTGGTTTTAAACATTTCTTTCCATTTAAAAATTCATTTAGACTGTGTTTGCAAACGTTCTTGTTTTTCTGAATTGCAATATTGCGATGTTTCAACATATAAGTCATACTTTTTTGTTTTCTCTTCCTCTCCATAAGAAATTTTTTCAGTCTCAAATTTTCTTTTTTTAACTTTTCAATTTCGAAGAATTCATCTTTATTATACACTTTTTCAGAAGCAGACTTTTTTTGCGTTTTTACTCGCCTTTTTATCATGTTCGCTTTCACTTCTTTCTGCGAGTAATTATCCAAAAATAGTGGAAGTGGATTTTCATTATTAAATCACTCATCGTCTGCGAAGTCATTTCCGAAATTGCAGAAAAGTTCTTTTCCGGAAGGGTAACATCTCTTACATGTCGCTATTTTTTTTTAGCTACTTCTTCATTTGTATTGTTTATTTCTTCAACGTTTACTTAAAAATCGGCATGCGTTTCGACTTCCATTGGAATGCAGTCTTGATTATCCGAATGGTTTACATTTTCTTGTATAATATTTTCATTAATTCTGCCTTCTTCTGTAATTTTTTCAGCATTATCTTTCACAAAATGTGTAATCTGAGTCTCCTTTGGGGTCCATGGTATGGGGTTCTTTCTAATATGTAATTTTGTACAGCTTATAAAATCTTCTTTATTAAAGTGGTCTGCACATAATCCTGTTTTTTGTATTGATGCTGGGGACCGCTTAAGTAACTTTTCATTGCCTATTTAAATATAAATCTATAGTTAAATTTATACACTGAAAAACATTTTAACCTTTAACCATTTAACATAAAACCAAATAGCAAACAAATTCATAAAAATGTTTTTAAAAAATTTAAAAAGCATTTTTTAAAACATTAAAATAGTTATGTAACTTTTTATTTATTAAAAAAATTTTAATTTTAACATTGAAATAATGTTTTTTATATGTTTTAAGAAAAATTACTTTTTAAAAATTACTTAAAAAATTTATTTTACATTTGAAACTCCCACAATTTTTATTATTAAATAAAAAGACATATTTATACTTAAACAATATATTTTTAATATTTAATGATTTAATAGATACGAGATTTCAGCACATACGTAAGCACATGTTTTAAGTTGATTCGTATTCGAACTTTTCGTCGAATGTCCCTTGTAAATAATATTTTTTATATATTTTATACTTGAAATTTCGAAATCTTTTTGTTTGTTATAAAACCTAAAGAAAGATACATGTTCGATCAGTGTCAGTAAAAATAGTAATTTAGGGATCCTAGGTTTCAAACTTGGGCTGTTAAGTTTTTCTTAGTTTTTTAATTAAAAAATTTTTTTAATTATTTTATACATGTAATATATGTATAATTTATTATATAAAAATAAATACTCGGCAAATATGTATTGTTAGATACGCTTATATATTTCCTTATATATTTAAAATACATAAAATGAACGTAATATAAAAAAGTATTTTTATAGAGTAATATTTTTAATAATATTTTTACTTTTTAAAGATATAATAAATAATTTAAAAATAAAATAAATAAAGAAATAAGACAAGGTTTTTTTTATTTTTTACATTTTTCGCGCCGGTTGATAGAAATTATAAAAACATGAAAAATATTCTTTTGTAAAAATATTTTCTTTATATTACGATTATTTTATGCATTTAATATATATTAGAAGATATATTCGTATCTAACAATAAATATATGCCGAATATTTATTTCTACATAATAAATATTACATATATGATATATAAAATAATAAAAAAATAAAAATAATTATGATAGCTCGAGTTTTAAATCTAGGATCCCTGGATTAAAAAAATATTACAAGACGCATTGGACGAAAAGCTCGAATACAGATCAACTTAATTTTAATACAGATTCACCACAAGAAAGGAGATCAAAATTGATGAAAGTCAACCGCAATCCTTGATAATGCACTTTAAAAAATTTTAATTAAATTTCATTAAACAAAATTACTTGAAATTTTTAAGACAGTCGTTTCTTCATTTTTCACACAATTAAGCTTTTTTATAATCATCAATTATTTTTGGTATTTTCAAGAATTTTGTTCACTGTAGATCAATGGCCGGCAAAATAAAATCTTTCTTAATTTGAGATCAGCAAAAGCCAATAAACATAAAATAAGAAGAAGAAAAGAATTTTGTATTTTTACTTACTACAATTTCTTATTCAAATGCCGAACGCCGAAAAAGCACGCAGTTTCCGCGAATCTTCGGTTTTATCGAAATTACAATTTCGTTAAAACTGTAGATTCATAAAATCGGATCACACACGTACACTATTCACAATAATTATTTCAATAACAACGATAAAAAATCGTAAGATATTGAAAATCGCAAAGAAAAGCACAATGAGAATTCGTTTTGTGAGACACAGTCGATGTGATCACTCAAGAACGTCAGAAGCTTGTGAGCTCGCCGCGATAAGACAAAACAATTGCGTGTCGATTTCACGTTGTTAAATCTGTTAAAACGCCGCACTTTAATTTTTCCGACATTTGCGACGTTTCTTTAAAGATTTTATTTTGTCCCGTTTCAAAGATCTTTTTCACGAGCAAAGTTCGGAAATGGATAATTAAATTTTTATACTTTATAATTTGTAATCCTCGATAATTTCAATAATTTTCTGTTTAAAAGTTATTAATTTTCTATTGCCAATTTGTTTATTTTTTCGCTTATTTTCTCACACACTTTTTTCCATTGCACTTTTGCTTATAGTTTTCAGTAAACAATTTTTTTCGTAGTTACTGAAAATTATTATTAGTAATTATATACTTATGCAGTGATCTGAATAATCTATAATTTAGTCGAAATTGTAGATTTTTTTTTAAAATCACGAAATTCGCGGAAATTGCGTGCTTTCTCGGTATTTACCGTTTGCGGTAGGCAGTTTATTTTCGATTGTTGCAAGCGTTGGATTAAAATAATTACGACAATGTGTGAAAAAAATCACAAAATATTCGACAGATATGCACATAGAAATTGTAATAATGTCATATCATAAAATTGTAAATTGTTTCGTTTTCCACTGAAGATTAATAAAAGATTTAACATTTGTATAAGAAACTACGGTAAGTAAAAATATAAAATTTTTGAAAATATGTACCAAAAATATTTGATGATAATGAAAACAGTAAACGTTGTGAAAAATAAAGAACTTAAAAATTGCGCTAAGAAATAAATGGGCTATGTGAGCCATACGGATATAAGGCGCGTCATATCAAACTTTAATTAAAGAATTGAAAATTAATTTCAACTTTAAAAGTCTTGGAAATGTTCAAACAAATTTTTTGTGCCTTATGCATATTTAAAAGTTATATCGAAAAATTAAATTTTGATATAACGTGCCTTACATCCGCGCACAGCTCACATAGCCCATTTATTTCTTATAGTTTATTTTAATATAAGGAGCTTTTAAATTCTTAATGTTAAAAATGTCAAGTGATTTTCTTTAATAAAAGGTAATTAAAAATTTTGGAACACCGTGTTGAATAATAAAATAACAAATGTATAATGTGCAAAATATTTAAAAAGATTTATTTCACATTTAAAATAATGATTTTTTAAATAAAAAAGCATTTCATATTTAAAAAAATTTATTTTTAATATTTAATAAATTTTATATATATGTAAACTTCTCTCTCTCTCTCTCTCTCTCTCTCTCTCTTTCTTTCTCACTCTCTCTCTCTCTCTCTCATACATATACACGCACGCATAAATTTAATGTATAAGAAAGATTTTTTCCAACTTGCCAAAATATATGTTTATAAAATAAAACAATATTTGATTACTGATTATCTAAGTAATCAAATAATTTTTTAAATTGATCACTAATTATTCGAGCAATCAAGTAATATTAATTTTTTAACAATTTTTTGTCCATCTCTGGTGAGTAGGTGCGAGCGGGAGCCAAATCTCTCACCTCTCATTCGTCTCATAATCGATTAGTCTGGATTCGCACCAGGGGCAAAGTCTGTTGATAAAATCAAAGGAATTTAGCCTAGACTCGCACCAGGGGCAAAGTCTTTTGGTAAAGTCAACGAAATTTAGCACGGACTCGAACCAGGGGCAAAGTGTGTCGGTAAGGGGCAAAGTCTGTAGCACAGAAATGGCGGTCTAGTCTTTACCCGGGTCATTGGCTATCTGTCTATTAATCTGTGTTAAAATATTATAATATAGCTCTGTCTCTCGCAATAGTATCCCTAGAAGATTATGGACTTGGTAGTGAGACCTCGAGGAAGTAAGACGTGTGCTCCAGTATATATCTATCTACTATTCATCATATTTAATTCGAACAACCTCCGTTTATATAAGGAGAGCATCTATATTTTTGACTTTGGTGAAGCAATCTGCTTCTGCTCGCCATACTTCGTGTAATTGCCTGGATCGCTGTAACTAGACGACGCATAATTTTGCGCAGTTCTGTGCCACGTCGCTCGGCCATCTTGGCCGGTTGTACATGTGGGAAAATCATACAAGAGCACGGTCAGTATTCCTGCCAATATGTCCATCCAAGATCCTACAGATAACTTTATGAATGTGCCTCGTGTTTCTTTGCATGACGGTGACAATAATCTTTTGTTGTCGAATCCTAATGCAGTCATTCTTTCAGATGAAGATAAGCTGAATGCTATCGCTCTTTCCCTCCCTCCCTTCTCCCCATCCTCTGATTCCATCCTTCCAATTATAAATAATCCAATTATTAATACATGTGTTTCTGTTTCGCAGACACTTTCTAAATCTATGTTCCGTCCCAGTGGTTGAGCCCGCTGTGGACGATGATATCGTTACGTACACTTGCGAGGTGGATAAAGAACCTGTTCCGATCAAGTATAAAAAGAATAAGAGAAAAAAGGACTGTAATCCTGCCTCATCTGCGAGTAAGCGTCAGGTATTGGGCGAGGGGGATGGTCGATCGCTGCAAGGTAAGACCAACCTTATCCTCTCTATTTTAGACAAGAATTCAGACTTGGGGGCCACTCGAAGTCCCCCCACGCTTACGGCAAACTGTTACGACAACAAATCTGTTGGTTCCTTCGACGTTATTATCCAGAGAACCATCTCTAATAATACTAATAACGATAATAATGGAATATCAAAGTCTCTTGCCATTGATCCCTTGGCGATTGGTCGCCTTCTCTATTTTGAAAATAAAAATGATATTCAGGAATTGAAAAAAATCGGCTTTTCAAAAATCAGCATCCGTTTTAAAACTTGGGAGGCGGCTAATAATCTTATTTCAAACCAAATTTTAAAAGACAAAGAATATTTTGCATACATCCCATTATATCGCACAACTCGCAAAGGGATTATTCGAGATGTTTCGCTGGATCTTTCGAACGAGGAAATTTTGACGGGCCTTGAATCCTCTGTTGATGTTGTTTCTGTGCAGAGGTTGAATAGGAGACGGGGGGGTCCCCTCTCTTCCTCCTCTTCGACTCATACCCATGTAAACAATGATAACAACAATCTGCTGATTCCGTCTCGCACTATTTTGATTACTTTCAAAGGTCAAACCTTGCCAGACCGTGTTTGCCTGTATATGATCAAACATTCTATTACTCCATTTGTATCTAAGACTTCTCTATGTTTTAAGTGTTTTCGATTCGGTCACATCAGCGCCCAATGCAAGGGTCATGCTAGATGCATTGATTATGGAGAGGCGAGACATGAGGATGGTGGAATTTGCTCCAGGGAGGGTGGTGCCTCCATCTGCATTAACTGCGGCGGACCACATAGAGCCTCGGACTTCTCTTGCCCGGAGTATTCTTTTCAGAGAAGAATTAGGGAGATTTCGGCCTATGAGAATGTGCCCCTTTCGAAGGCGGCTTCTTGTGTCCGCGGTCGTGAGTCTGTTTCGGGGGGGGGCTATCTGGGGGGGGGGATTCCCCCGGCTCCCGGGCTCTTCTCCCGCGGGGGGGGAACTTAACTTCTGGGCTCTTCCGACCCCCCCCGTCTATATTCCAGAGTTTTGTCGTCTTCACTATATGACTTGAGGGGTTCTTCGGGTGGCGCCGGGGTTCCCCCTTCCTCCTCTGCGCACTTCGACTGTTCTGCCGGTCCTCCAGGCCCCCCCTCTGGGCCTTCTGGATCCGCGGAATCCTGTGGGGGATCCGGATGGGGGCGGGCGGGACGGGGGGCGGGACTTACCGATCGAAACAATAATAATAGTAATTCTAACCACATTTCTAACTCTAATAACTGTGCTGATGGAGGCGGGCCATTGCCTTCCCGTCTTTCCACTCGAGGGTCCTCCCCGTCGGGGACTAATCCTCGGGCTTCTGGCCTCTCTCCTCCCTTGCTATTTCCCAATGGCAGGGTTCTCCCCGTCTCTGGTGACGGGGTGGCCATGGGGGGGTCTCCGGACTCGTCCTTTCTTTCGGCAATCGGGGGCTTCCTGGGGTTGGACTCTTCCCAGCTTAGCTTATTTGCTCAGGTAATGTGCATGTTACTTGAAAAACTGGTGCCTATACTCAAGCTTTTTGGAGTTCACGATGTGGTGAGCGGGCTGATAAGCGGATTTATGACTGCGCCGACGAGGGGGCTTTCGGGGGGCGAGTTTCCGCGCAATGCCTGATCCCGCTTCTTCTGGTAGCTTGGTCTCTGCGCCCCTTGCCGTTCTCCAGTGGAATTGTCGCTCCATTTTAAGTAAACTTGACGTTTCCCCAGCTCTGTTTAGGGAATACGACGTTTTAGCACTCTCTGAGACCTGGTTGACTGTTAACTCACGTCTTAAATTACACGGTTTTGACATCTTTCGAAAAGACTCGGTCACTCGTCAGGGAGGAGGCCTCGCCTTGGCGATTCGTTCCTCCTTACCCTATTCTTATTTAGACAACTCTATTTCATTTGAGGGTAGACTATTAACACAAGCCATCTCGATTCATTATACTAATTAAAATCTTACCATAATTTCTATTTATAGATACCCTACTGGCTCTCTATCCTCCAATGAATATGACGCCTTATTTTCTTTTTGTCGCTTCTTTTCCCATGTTATTTTGATAGGCGATTTTAACGCACACCATTCCGAATGGAGTGATGGACCCTCGGACGCGGAGGGCGAATTGCTTTTTTCCTCGGCGGTGGAGGCTTCCTATACTTGTCTAAATGATGGCTCGCCCACATTTATGACGAGACCAGGACAGAGATCCTCGGCTATCGACCTCACTTTCATCTCTTCCTCTATTATTGGACTCTGCGAGTGGTCAGTCCTAGAAGACACCTTTCTTAGTGACCACTTTCCAACCGCCATACTTTTTAACCGTCCACCTGTTAGAAAATCCTTTTTTTCCCACAAATTTAAACACTCCAAACTATTGGATGAACAATTTGCCGAGAATCTTTGCTCCTCTCTGGGTTCGCTGAAAGAAATTCTCAGCGACCCGTCGTTAAGCTCGACCCATAAATACAACTTCTTTGCAGAACATCTTCTCTGCCACTGGCCTTCCTCTCCTCAAAAACCATCCTCACCCGAGGAGCCGTCTCGTAGGGGGAGAAGAAGATTCTCTCCGCCATCGCCTTGGTGGAACGAGACGTGCCAGCAGGCCGTCAATATTAGACGCTCCCTCCTTTCTATCTTTAAAAAACAACCTACTCTCCAGAACTACCTTGCTTTCAAAAAACAAGAAGCCATAACTAGGAGAACGTTGAGAGCGGAGAAGAGGAGAGGCTGGAAAGAATTTTGTAATAAACTTAACCCTAATACTCCCATCTCTTATCTATGGCGATTTATTAAGCGGTTTAGATCTCGCCAGTTCGAGCCTACTGTTTTGCCTTCCTCCAACTCTGTTCACTCATCATCTCTTCAGAAAACTATTGACTTTCTCTGCCCTCCATCCGCTTTCCATCGCTCGTTTTCATCCATTAACGATTTTCCAGCTAGCTATTCCTGTAAGATATTCGACGATCCTTTCACTATTCAGGAACTGACTTCAGCCATACGCAATTTAAAGACTCATACATCCCCCGGATACGACAAAATAGATAATAAAATGCTCTCTTTATTACCAGAAGAATACTTGTATCTTTTGCTCGATATTTACAATTCCATTTTTAACTCGGGATCTTTCCCGGATGCCTGGCGTCATTCTCTTGTATTTTTAATTCCTAAATCATCCCCCGGTAAATTCCGTCCTATTTCTCTAACGTCATGTCTTCTTAAAGTTTTTGAGAGGATCGTCTTATATCGTCTCGGATGGTGGGTTGAGTCGTCTCTTATCCTCCCCTCTTTCCAATTTGGTTTCCGCAAGAGAGCCTCATGGTGCGGTCCCATGATACGGAACGTATGCGCAATGCGGAATTGGCGGAACAAAGTTCGTCCAATCACAGACATTCCGTCAATTGCGTTCCGTTGAAATATATTTTTTTATGTCCCATGGAGCGGAAAACGCGGAAGCGCAGTTGGGGTTGGCCATCACAAGATTCTTTCCCATAGATTTTTTTGTTGTCTATATCGGAACAGCGTACATTATTGGCTCGCGCAAATTACGCTTCCGTATTTTCCGCTGCATGGGACATAGGAAATACAAATTTATGCGGATCGGATTCACACATATATGTCAAAAAATTCATAAATTTCATATATAACCTTCAAAACTGACAACAACTTAATATTGAATATGGATTCTGAAAAATTGATTATTATTTTTTGTGGATTGTTAAATAAAATAAAACAAAGTTGGTGTATATTTAAAAAGAATGAATTACGCCGTAAGATTATAAAATTATATTCATTGTATATAATTGTAAAAAGAAATGAAAATATTAAAAAACGACGAAAATATTGGGTGCGACCTATATTCAGCTTAGAAAGAAGATTCCAGCAAGGAGCAAGTGAGAATCTTGTAAAGGAAATGCTGATCGAAGAAAAATATATGGATTATTTTAGAATGGCACCTCAATTATTTGACGCATTATTAGCATGAGTTGGACCATTCCTTGTTACACTCTTATTTTTTAATAATATTCTTACGGATATTTTTTAATAATATTCTTACGGATTCTGCTGTTTCGACATTTTTCATCATACACACAATTTCGAAGTTCCGCACAAAATGTGTATAAAATAGAAACTTGCGGATAGAAATCGGCGTAAAACAGACGTAAAACAGGTTAAACCAATCACGAGCGTTCCGCCAATTCTGCATTGCGCATACGTTCCGTATCATGGGACCGCATCATGCCTCGATAACCTGGGTATTTTATGTACAGAAATACACCATGGATTCATTTTAAAACAGACAACGAGCATTGTTTCTCGATATACAAGGGGCATTTGACAACGTTAACCCTTCTATTTTGACTTCTTATCTCATTGACGCGGATCTTCCACCCAAACTTTGTTGGTTCGTTTATGAATTAACTAAGGCATTAAATATATGAGTATTTTATACTCCGCCATTTTTAATTCATCCCCCCACCCCATATAATCTCACTAACCTATCTACTATAATCTCAGCTTAGCGACGAGGCGAGTGACACGAGAAACAAGGAGGGGGAATGGATTAAAAATGGCGGAGTATAGAATACCTGTATATTTAGTGCTCTAAATTAACCAGTCTAAGAGAGTTGCAATTTGTTATAGATGGCAGCCTGACGGAGCGACTCTTCTCATATAAGGGTGTGCCGTAGGGATCAATTTTGAGCCCGATTCTATTCAACCTCTATTTGTCGGGTTGTGGATCCACCTTGACTCGGGGCTGCCGCGCGGTTCAGTTTGCGGACGATATCGCCCTGTATGCCCGCTCGCCTGACGTTACGTCCTCCTTATTGATTCTTGAGCGATCCACGAGTGCTCTCTCTAACTTTTTGCTTGAGAGGAGTCTGGAGGTTTCCCCCGCCAAGTTGACTCTAATGATCTTTACCAAAAAAAGAAACATTCCAGCGAACAGCTCAATTCGCTTGGGTGATTCCAGCCTTTATCCTGTTCCCTTTGTCAGATTTTTGGGGGTCCTCCTCGATTCGCGCCTCGCGGGGACCGGCATGCCGGGGGAATTATTGGCAAATGCAGTAGACTCTCTAACATTATTAAATTTTTGAGGGGGGTTTGGTGGGGATCTGACCCCAGAACTCTTTTGGGCATATATAAAGTCCTAATAAGAGGATCCTCTGACTATGCCTCTTTTCTTTTTCGATACCACAATAAAGCTCTTACGGAACGATTTGAGCGGGTGTCTCGCAGGGCCATTAGATACTGCATCGGTCTGAAAAGCTCTACTCCGTGCAACATTGTATATGCTGAGTCGGGTATCTGCCCTGCCCGTTTTAGATCCAACTATTTGGCACAGAAACTTTTGATTAAATCTTACGCCATTAGACCTAATATCTTAATCAACAAGCTTCAAGATCTACACTTCTCTCTTTTCGAGTCGGGCTACCGAACCGATCTCCTTAACAAATTCCCACTCTATCGGGCTTTCTGTTCTGTGAAGGATTATAAGCCTAGAATTGCGGCCTTTTCAAAGATAGCGCTGTATTTGTTTTCCTATGAGACTTCTACCTTTGCTCCGAAAATAGATTATACTCCTCCATTAGTTGTTGATGACATCGCTTCTGCACCTAATCCTCAGCTTGTTTTTCTTTCGCACTTTTCGTATCTTATCAGGGACAGATGCTCCTTCTTTACGGATGCATCCAAGTCTGAGTCGCTCTCGCATTTAGGCGCCGCTTTTTATTCTCCTGATATTTCGATACAGAAAAAATATAAGCTAGATGGCTACTTCTCAATTTTCTCGGCAGAATATATCGCCATCATTTGTGCTATGGATTGTATCCTGGAAAGAGGTATCAAAAGATCCTCGATATTTACTGATTCCCGCAGTATTGTGGAGACTCTGGCCAATGGTTCATTGGACAGAGATCTTTCATACCTCATTTTTGCACTGAAGAACAAGCTGAAGTCAGCACTTGTGCAGAACTTAGATGTCGTCATTGTTTGGATACCTTCCCATGTTGGTATTCTGGGAAACAAAACAGCGGACCTACTGGCAGGGGAGGCCGCTCGCCAGAGGGAGGCGGTCGACTATCTCCCTCCCCATACTGACCTTTACTCGCTAGTAAAGGAAAAACATTTTTCTGACATAGAAAAATATTTGCTTGCTCAGTCAGAGATTAGAGGTGCGCAATATTTTGGTCTTTATCCACCTTTCGCGAGGAGACCTTGATTCGCGAGGCTTGACCTTAGTCGAGCAGAAATTACTTCTATCTGTAGAATTAGGTCTAACCACTACAATTTGAATTTCAGCCTCTACAGATGTGGCCTTGTCCGACGTCCTGACTGTCTTTGTGGATCGCCCCGCCAGGACATTAATCACGTCTTGTGGTCCTGCCTAGAGAACCTCTAGGAGAGAGAATGGACAACTGATCATGTGATCAAGCCTTTTCATGATTGGCTGGCAGAAAATGTATCAATTTTTAGCTATTGCGACGCCAATGCAAAATATGATGACACACAAATAGGTTATATCTCGAGCATAAAAGATGTCAAAGTAGACTGATTACTTAATAATAATCATTTTTAAATAGAATTTTTTGCTTATTATAAAAGTTTTGATAAAATAGGAGGTAAGTGTTTATTAATAAAAATTATAAATAAACTTTGATTTTAACAAAGGTACGTTTAGACGTGTCGAAAGTATATATTTATTGTTAGCAGGATTATTTTTGTAATAAATGTTGGAATATCTGTTAATTTGATGACACAAAATTTGTTGTCAGTTAATTTATTGTTTTATTACAGAAAACGTTATTTACTATGCCGTCGAGTTGCTCTGCATACAAATGTTTTAATAATAGTAATCAAAGATATTCTTTATTTAGATATCCGCAGGATAAAATATTGAAGCAAAAATGGATTGCTGCAGTTGGAAGAGGCAAAAATTCAAAAAGGTCAGAAGAAACAATTCTAAAAGGATTAGGCTTACGTTTTACTTGCGGTACTACAGGTTACAATTATATAAGAGAAGTTATTGCTCCTTTTCCTTCAGTCAGGATCTTACAGCGAAGAGTAGAAAACATCTCTTTTGAAGCAGGACTTTTGTCAGATATTTTTATTCTACTAACCTCGCAAAGTTTTTGAGAATTACTGGGTAACCAATTTTTGCATCCTCCAACTGCAGCAATCCATTTTTGCTTCAATATTTTATCCTGCGGATATCTAAATAAAGAATATCCTTGATTACTATTATTAAAACATTTGTATGCAGAGCAACTCGACGGCATAGTAAATAACGTTTTCTGTAATAAAACAATAAATTAACTGACAACAAATTTTGTGTCATCAAATTAACAGATATTCCAACATTTATTACAAAAATAATCCTGCTAACAATAAATATATACTTTCGACACGTCTAAACGTACCTTTGTTAAAATCAAAGTTTATTTATAATTTTTATTAATAAACACTTACCTCCTATTTTATCAAAACTTTTATAATAAGCAAAAAATTCTATTTAAAAATGATTATTATTAAGTAATCAGTCTACTTTGACATTTTTTATGCTCGAGATATAACCTATTTGTGTGTCATCATATTTTGCATTGGCGTCGCAATAGCTAAAATTGATACATTTTCTGCCAGCCAATCATGAAAAGGCTTGATCACATGATCAGTTGTCCATTCTTTCTCCTAGAGGTTCTCTAGTCCTGCCCGATGTTTGTATGTCACCGTGTGTCCGACTGTTACAATCGTTAAGAAGGGTCCTGGATACGCCTCCTCCTTATGACGTATTTACTATCTTGAAGAATCCTACTACTAAAATCATTATTCCAATACTATCCTTCCTCCGAGATTCGGAACTGCTCATATAACATAGCTGAACCATAACTGACCATATGTGCTCACCATCCTTCTCACGGAATTTATGCGACCTATGAGAATATCTGGCAGCATGGGCGCAGTTCAGATTGCCCGGTGCCATTAACGGAAAAAGAAGAAATATCCCTAGAATACATCTCACAATGCTCAGTTCGTTTTATAATAGTGCGTTCGAAAATATGTTTAGTTGGTGTTGGGAAAAAAGATAAAATTGGCAGTATTGAAAACTCCCAGTGCTGCGTTTCATTTCTCCAACTGAGATCACTAGGATTAAAAAAATTTGCTACTTGAGATATTGGGTGTGGGTGTTTACGACAATTAATCGGATCTTTGATCAGACTGAACAGTGGTACTCAGCGATAGATAGCTTTCTAAATTTCCCTAGACTAATCCGGATCAATGATGTGTCTCTGAAGTAATCGAATTAGATTAACAGTCATCGAAAGAAATTGCGGTCAAGCTGATCGAAAAAATTGTGAAAAACATCATAAGAAATTATAGAAGATACTTTATTATTCTTTTAATTAATATATCTTTATTTATCAAATATATATTAATAAACAAACGTATTTTACTGGAATAAGATGTTTTCTATAAAATACGAATAAGTTGTTAATCTAATTCGATTACTTCAGAGACACATCATTGATCCGGATTAGTATAGAGAAATTTAGAAAGTCTATCGCTGAGTACCACTGTTCAGTCCGATCAAAGATCCGATTAATTGTCGTAAACACCATGTGTTTCGGGGTCGCATCGCTACAGTAACGCTACTGTAGCGCTACATAAGCGTGTTTCACGTTATTAAAGCGCTATACTATCCAGACAGCACACATGTCCAAAAAACATCTAAAAGACGACTTAAAAACGTCTTCTAGAAAGTCCTCTAGACATCTTTAGGACATCTTTTGGCCTTTTTGTGCTGTCTGGGCTATGGAAGCGCTATAAAAGTACATTTCAGGACTTTCTGCTACAATTGTAGCGGTCGCCATTTTTTTCTGCTACAATTGTAGCAAAAAAGCTCCCACGTAGAAACTGCCGATAGTGAAAAAACGGCCCAGTATTGGTTCAATACGGGCGGCCGAGCGTTGGCAGACAATGTTGTGCCGTTATTGGTTAATTGTCGAGTATATAACGTCCCATTTTAAACACCAGATTTGGACCAATGCAAGGCATACAATTGGCGCAGTAATGTGCCAGTAGTGATAATTGCAATAATCAATATATTCAACAAAAATTACTAAAAATGCTTTCTGATATAACCGCACTATCTTGAAATCACATATGCTTTAATTGTTCTTATACAAATGTTATTTTTGATGTATCTAAATGTTATTTTTTTCAATGTGGAGTGTAAGAAACTTAACATTTGAGATTTTAAGACGTATCTTTTTAGTTAAAAATAAATAAAATCAATTAAAAATGTTTTATTGTTTTATAATATTAAAGAATGCATTTAATATATATATATATATATATATATATATATATATATATACTATATATATAATATTGCATTGTTTTTATAGAAAGATTATATGTCCTTATTAGCCCAAGGAAGTAAAGATACATCGGATGCTATCAAACGAATTTTATCTCGCATAATCTAGTAACAACATTTTCCAAATAATCTGTTATTTTTGGTACTATTTTCCTTTCACCTCTATTGTTATTACCTCATTTTCGAATAAAATATTTTGTAATTCTTCATTATTATCATCACTATCTGAAGAAGAACTACTCGAAGATTCAAAAATGATGTTTTCGAGTAAAATATATTGTTCCATAATAATAATTAGTGTAATTGCAACACTTTCATATATTGTACATACGGTATAATACAATCCTAATGATCCCAGTGGGAGAAACGCATTGAATAAAGAATACCAGAAAGGAGCATATGACCGAAAATCCTTTGTTTGCCGTGCGACGGATGTGACGTAATGAAAATGAACCAAATATCGATAGAATCGAATTTATGACGTCATTGTAGTATATACTGTGACGTTATCATTGAATTCAATAGACATCACATGTGTAAGAACTGTGTAAGAACTGTGAAAATTGAATAGAGTGAGAATTAAAGAAAAAAAAATAAAAAATGGTCAGTTGTTGCTTATGTGGATTTTCTAAAACAAAAGGACGCATAGGAACATTTCATACGTAAGTGGTATAATATATTCTATTTAAAATAATAGAGTCAAAATAAAAGTATTACAACTTGTAGATTAATTTTATTGTATTTTATATCTAACAATAGTCATGTTTAGTAAAGTATTTATTCACATTACTTTCATATTTTTTGTTTGATGCATTTTTAGTGTGTTTGAAATATACCGCCAGATATGTGATGACGTCATTTATGACGTTCATGACGTCATAAAACTAACCCAATGTTCCCACGATATTAAGGCACTAAATATATGAGTATTCTATACTCCGCCATTTTTAATCCATCCCCCCACCCCATATAATCTCACTAACCTATCTACTATAATCTCAGCTTAGCGACGAGGCGAGTGACACGAGAAACAAGGAGGGGGAATGGATTAAAAATGGCGGAGTATAGAATACCTGTATATTTAGTGCTCTAACGATATATTGCTACATGCTCCTTCCTGGTATTTTTTATTCAATGGAGAAACGAAACGCAGCACTGGGAGTTTTCATTACTGCCAACTTTATCTTTTTTCCCAACACCGACCAAACATATTTTCGAACGCATTAATTTTCGAACGCACTATAATTGTCGTAAACACCATAGACATATATACATAGACTGCGCATGCTATGCTGGCCGTTGAAGCAATGAAGTGAGATAGAAAATGGCTCGGAGGATCTCTTTCTCTCTCGCACAGTAAGAAAAGTGGGGGAAGCAGAATGAGAGTTGCAGGGGAAGCCTCCCATTAAGTCTTGAGGGGAAAAGAGTTCACTTCCCCCTCCACGGTGTGATTTAGAGTGAGACAGAGATCCCCCGATATTGCTTTCTCTTTTTAAATGTTTGCTTCAATGGCTAGCACAGCATGCGCAGTCTAGTTATATACGTCTATGGTAAACACCCCTAATGATCCCAGTAGGAGAAACGAAACGCAGCACGGCGAGTTTTCAATACTGCCAACTTTATCTTTTTTCCCAACACCATAGACATAGTAAGTATAGACCGAGCATCCATTGTATAAGCATTAGGGCCTTTGCACAAGGTGTTCCGTATCGCATTACGTTACGTTAAGTATAGATCGTAAATTTAACTCCATACGTAAACTTAAAATTCAGTTAACGCACAGAAAAAATCGTAACGTAAAGAAGTCAAAATAGAAGGGTTAACGTTGTCAAATGCCCCTTGTATATCGAGAAACAATGCGCTCGTTGTCTGTTTTAAAATAAATCCATGGTGTATTTCTGTACATAAAATACCCAGGTTATCGAGGCATGATGGTGCGGTCCCATGATACGGAACGTATGCGCAATGCGGAATTGGCGGAACGCTCGTGATTGGTTTAACCTGTTTTACGTCTGTTCCGCCGATTTCTATCCGCAAGTTTCTATTTTATACACATTTTGTGCGGAACTTCGAAATTGTGTGTATGATGAAAAATGTCGAAACAGCAGATATCCGTAAGAATATTATTAAATAATTATTAAAAAATATTTTAAATAAGAGTGTAACAAGGAATGGTTCAACTAATGCTAATAATGCGTCAAATAATTGAGGTGCCATTCTAAAATAATCCATATATTTTTCTGTGTCTTTGATCAGCATTTCCTTTACAAGATTTTCACTTGCTCCTTGTTGGAATCTTCTTTCTAAGCTGAATATAGGTCGCATCCAATATTTTCGTCGTTTTTTAATATTTTCATTTCTTTTTACAATTATATACAATGAATATAACTTTATAATCTTACGACGTAATTCATTCTTTTTAAATATACACCAACTTTGTTTTAATTTACTTAACAATCCACAAATAATAATAAACAATTTTTCAGAATCCATATTCAATATTAAGTTGTTGTCAGCTTTGAAAGTTATATTGGGTTGGGGAAAAAGTTTCTTCGTATTTTATTGCAAAAATGAAACAAATTTTATTCATATTTGAAATGAAGCTTATGAAATTAAATATGTGCCGTTTTGTTCGACCACCTTTTGCCATCTTTGAGGTAAAACCATAATCCCGTCACTGTAGAACTTGTGTGATTTCTGGGCGAAAAACTGTGACAAGTGATTTTCACAGGCCTCTCTTGAAGCCAACTTCGTACCATTAAGAGAGTTCTGTAGAGATCGAAATAAATGGTAGTCTGATGGTGCAAGGTCAGGACTATAAGGTGGGTGCATCAAAACTTCCCAGCCAAGTTCTCTTAATTTTTGACGAGTCGCTATAGATACATGAGGTCTCGCGTTGTCGTGATGAAAGACGACGCCTTTCCTATTGATCAATTCTGGTCGCGTTTTCTCAATTGTCTGGCGTAATCTTTCCAGTTGTTGACAGTAAAGGTTAGAATCAATTGTTTGACCGGACGGCAGCAGCTCGTAGTGAATGATTCCTTTGTAATTCCACCACACACTCAGCATCACTTTTCTTGGCGTCAATTTTGGCTTTGCCACAGTTTGCGGAACTTCATTTCGCTTTGTCCACGATCTTTTTCGTACATTATTGTCATACGTGATCCATTTTTCATCGCCTATTATGAGCCGTTTCAAAAATGGTTCGATGTCGTTTCGTTTTAACAATGATTCGCAGATAGAAAATCGATCCATTAAATTTTTGACTGTTAAATCATGTGGCACCCAAACATCGAGCTTTTTTTTGTATCCAGCTTTCTGCAAATGGTTTAAAACTGTTTTGTGGTCGATGTTCAGTTGCTTACCGATTTCGTGACTGCTAATATGCCGGTCTTGTTCAATTATTTCCATAATTTCATCGACTTTTTCAGTGATCGGTCGACCAGAGCGAGGTGTATCTTTGACGTTAAAATTTCCAGATTGAAAACGCTTGAATCAGATTTGTGCAACACGTATTGATACAGCATCATGTCCATAAACATCACAAATTTTTTTAGCTGCCTGAGTTGCATTCTTCCCTTTTTTAAAATAAAATTTTAAAATGTATCGAATTTCTTCTTTCTCTTCACTCATTTTCAAGATGCAATAACTTTTAACTGAATAGATAAATATCACTACTTTTTTGCTACTTTTTCTTTATGATATGTCACCTTTCAAACGCACACAAAGTATTGACAGATCCGATTAATATTATCAAGGTTATGCGATTCTAATTCCATCTGCCGGAAAATACGAAGAAACTTTTTCCCCAACCCAATATATGAAATTCATGAATTTTTTGACATATATGTGTGAATCCGATTCGCATAAATTTGTATTTCCTATGTCCCATGCAGCGGAAAATACGGAAGCGTAATTTGCGCGAGCTAATAATGTACGCTGTTCCGATATAGACAACAAAAAAATCTATGGGAAAGAATCTTGTGATTGGCCAACACCAATTGCGCTTCCGCGTTTTCCGCTCCATGGGACATAAGAAAATATATTTCAACGGAACGCAATTGACGGAATGTCTGTGATTGGACGAACTTCGTTCCGCCAATTCCGCATTGCGCATACGTTCCGTATTATGGGACCGCACCATTAAGCATACGAAAAGATGTAAGATGAGTTTCTTTCTCTTTTTAATGCCGAAGAAGTGGGGAACACTTCTCCTCATCTCCTCGCCCTTCCATGACAAACCGGTGCGAGAAGATGTGAAGAAGTGCTCCCCACTTCTCCGGCATTGAAAAGAGAAAGAAACTCATCTTACATCTTTTCTCTTTCTTTTCGTATGCTTAAGTCCCGATCTACAATAGGTAATTTAAGCCCTAAGCCTTAAGAAATTGACCAATCACAGTCAAGTATGAAGAGAATACTCGACTGTGATTGGACAATTTCTTAAGGCTTAGGGCTTAAATTATCTATTGTAGACCCGGCCTAACGCGAGAGCGTCCCGTTTCACACGTTGCGATTGACCACAGCCAATTATATCGACCTGTGCCTAGGGTAACCAGCAACGATTAACCAATCAGAGAGTCCTATTTTGAATTGGCCAATTGGCGACGTGGTCAATCGGGTGCCACCCCTTAACGCTTATATAATGGATGCTCGGTCTATACTTACTATGTCTATGTCCAACATCGACCAAACATATTTTCGAACGCACTATATGTCGATGGTTTCACTGCTTACGTATTTTTTTGTGCCAAGGACCTAACATTTACAGTTTAACAGTTTAACAGTTTGCATTCGATGGAAGCTAGTGTCTCAATGTTTATGTTGTAAATAGTGAAAATATAATATTAATTGCTTTTGATTGAAGATAAACTAATGCATTATGGCTACATCGAAAACTACCAATACATATAACAGACAAAATTGGGAGGATGCTGTAAGTATAAGGAGATTAAAGAATTTTATATTGGTGTTCTCACATTCTTAAAAATGGAATTTTTTCTTATATCTTTGTATTATTCATATAGGAATTTCCAATATTATGTCAGACATGCTTAGGAGATAATCCATATATTCGTATGGTAAGTTATATAGTTACTGCACAAATGTTTTTCTTTTAAATAGTCTTTATATTGTGAAGTAATATATTAATGGGAACTTTTACCTGAATTTAACAAATAGTAACAAATAACGTTGCAAAACCTAATATATTCTCTTTTTTTTTTTAATGAGAAAGTCTATTTTATTAAACTTTGTCATAACTATTATATATTTGTTTGTAGACAAAAGAGAAATATGGAAAAGAATGCAAGATATGTATGCGACCATTTACAGTATTTAGATGGTGTCCTGGAGCAAGGATGCGATTTAAAAAGACTGAAGTCTGTCAGACATGTAGTCGATTGAAAAATGTTTGTCAAACATGTTTATTAGATTTGGAATATGGTCTGCCTATTCAAGTTCGTGATGCTGCTTTAAAGATTAAAGATGATTTGCCACGTTCAGATGTAAATAAAGAATATTATGTACAAAATATAGACAATGAAATTGGAAAAATTGATCCAACAACGCCAGCTGGTGCTGTTGGCAAATCTGCCGCAGCTAGTGATCTCTTAATGAAATTGGCTAGAACGAGTCCATATTACAAGAGAAATAGACCACATATTTGTTCATTTTGGGTAAAAGGTGAATGTAAGAGAGGCGAAGAATGTCCTTATCGACATGAAAAGCCAACAGATCCTGACGATCCATTAGCTGATCAGAACATAAAAGATCGTTATTATGGCGTGAATGATCCAGTGGCAGACAAACTTATGCGAAGAGCGGCAGCTATGCCCAAGCTCGATCCACCTGAAGATAAATCTATCACGACATTGTATATTGGCAATTTAGGTGATATACTGACAGAGAAACAATTGCGCGATCATTTCTATCAATATGGTGAGATACGTTCGGTAACTATGGTGCCACGTCAACAATGTGCCTTCATCCAATATACGCAAAGAAACGCTGCCGAGGCAGCGGCAGAAAGAACGTTCAACAAATTGATATTGGGTGGAAGACGACTCACTATAAAATGGGGCCGTTCTCAGGGAAGGCAAACAATATCCGCAACAGAAGCAATGAGAGAGATTCTCGAACCTGTTCCGGGATTACCTGGAGCATTACCACCACCACCAGAAACTATGGGTAATAATTTTTTCAACCTGCAGACCACGCCTGGTATGATGCCGCCAATGATGATTCCACCACCGCCTGTTGCACCTCAATTTATGTTCCCGCCACAAATGGCGGCTTCAGCTGCGACGCCGATTTTCCCTCCAGGAACAACTCCTATACATTATCCAAGTCAAGATCCATCCAGAATGGGTGCATCACAGGGTATAGGCAAACCTTGGCCGGAAGAATAGTGTAATGAGATATGAGTTTTTTATGTAACTGTAATGAAATAGGACAGAAATATATATCCTTTGAATTCCTTTGAAATTACGAGATAGATATATATATATATATATATATATATATATATATATATATATATATATATATATATGGTTTTTCGACTCTTTTGTTATTAAATTTTTTATTTATGCTATTTTTATTTTTATGTAATTAATTTAAATATCTGTTGTTGGTAACACAAGATAAATTTGATTTTATGTAGAAAGAATCTCCAACTTCGCAAAGCATATTGTTGTGCATTTCTGTAGATATGACAACAGTATTGATTTTCTGTCTAACTAAAATCAGCTATAGTCGCCTTGTTTAGTTGATATCCAAAATGTGGCACGACAATGAAGTCAGATTTGATATATCTCACTCGTAATTATAAAATTTTAATTATTTTCAATTTTGTTTAATATATGTTATTTAATATGCTAAATGTAGTTATTCAATTCTTATTTCACATTTATATATCTAAATGTATCTCTTATACTAAATGTCACATATGTGTAATTAAATAGCCATATTAAAAATGAAATCCATGAAAAATTATTATAGAGTGCAATGCTTAACAGTTAAAATTATTTTTGTATGCAGTAATATGCAACTGCAATCTGGTGAATTGACTGTTGATAAACTTGACATGATAGAAGATACAAAAGGCAATGCTGGAGATTTAGGAAAATTGATTGTCACAAACTTAAGAATCTTGTGGCATTCTTTATCCTTACCACGAATCAATTTAAGTATGACACAAAATATCGTACAGTATAATTTGTAATTTAACAAAATATAATTTTAATTTATTTAATATAAATAATTTCTCGAACGGAGGAGAGTAAGATGCATAATTTTATAGGTATAGGCTACAATACATTTATCACAGTAAACACGAAAATTCTTCATACGGTAAGAAACATTTTAGCGTGAATATTTATTGCATTGTTAAAGTAGCAAGCAATTACAGCACTTGGTCAGCACTCAAATTTTTTCCTGACATTTAACATTTATTATAGATTATGTCTAAGGCACTGATTACGAAAAAAATACTAGTTTAGTTGTATCAGCTCTACTTTTTTTATTTATAAAATATTACAATTTTTTTCAAAAAAAACATTTTTTCTATTCCTTTATTATTAAATGCCACAAATATAACAAAAACTATCTGGATTATGTAAACAACGTCTCCGAGTCGAAGACATATCGAAAGTTAAAAAAATAATAATTTTGAGTCGAGTAAAACTCAAAAAAACTGCACGTGATGTCTAAAGGGGATAGTCTAAAAATATTAAAAAACAAGAACTGTTAAAAAAAACTTGTACTCGAAATCAGCACACTTAAATAAGCCCAAAACTGCAAAATTATAAGAGGAAAAAGTTAAAATTATTTTTTTTTGTTGACCAGTATTTTTTTTTTAGATTCATGGAGGATATATGCAAGCTCTTCATATATTAACTTCATTTCGAAACTGTCGATATGAATTTATATTTACGAATCACGATATCAAAAGTACGAGACATTATACTTCGGTAATAGGCGTTTACAGGTGATAATTATCATCTTTTTATATTGCTATTTATATTGCTATATTAAAATTCTTTTAAATATCTAGAAGAATTTCTTTAAAAAAGATTCGATTGATCTTCGCATAATGTTGAAAAATGATTTTCGTTAAAATTCAAAGTTATTTTCCCTCAAAATTCTATTAATTTGTTCTAAAATATTTTTTTATATGGAATCAAGTTTCGAAAAACCTGTAACATTTTATGTGAAACATCTCATATCATGGTAGGCATGTTTTAAACAATGTGTTTAAAACTGTTTGATTAAAACTTGTTTAAAACAGTGGACACTGTTTTAAACATTTTCATTTTAAACTGTTTTAAACTATTGCTTAGAACCGTTTAAAATATCGCAAATAAAAAATATATGATTATTTGGAAAAGAAATTGTAAAAAAAATCAAAAACAAACAAAAACTAATAGATGTGTATATTGCAAAAAAGTTTTTGTTTTAGTGTTTTTAGTTTTTTATCTATATTTATGTAACATATAGATATAAAAATATAAATAATAAAATAAAAATGATAAGATGGGTATTATTTTAGCAGAATATTTATTTTTGGATATTAAATAACAATCAATACAATAAAGATTACTTAGAAGATATTGACTGACTTTACATTTTTGCATTTTAAATTAATAGTATATAACTCATAGCAGGTAAGTAGTTCTAAAAAAAGTTCTTCTTTTAAAAAAAAGAATTGAGGTTTTTTATTTTTATTTGATTTATAATTTATGTTGAAAGTTAAGCATGAGGTTACTTAATAAAAATAGGAAAGGAACTAAAGTATTATATATTAAATATTATTAACTAGATCTTTTTTTCTCCAAAAATAAATATTCTGCTAAAATAATACCCATCTTATCACTTTTATTTTATTATCTATATTTTTAATAGCGTTGTCAACTTTGGCAACGTTATTTACAGTTTAACGCTAGCGAAAAATTTAAATATTTACACAGATCAAAGCTAAGTGTTTTTTGCTTGTTTAAAACATATTGTTTTTGTTTAAAACATGTTTTTTTTTATTTTACTTAAAAACACAAATAAAACAAAAAACATTGTTCTAAACAAAAAAAAACAATGTTTTTTGTTTAAAATAAAAAAACAAGTTTTTTGCCAAGTTCTTTGCCCTGCCTCATATACATATCAATAGGAGCTATTTTTATAAACCGTTTTTTACAGAGCTTACATATCGTCAAAAGTTTACAGAGAAATTAAATTGAGAAGCGGTATTATACGTGAAAATCGGCTGATTTTGTTACCTCAAGAAAAAGTACATTCTTCTGTGCAAGATGTTTGGAATTTATCTGTTGAACAGGTTCCGAATGTTTTAATTTCTAACATTTTGAATTACATTGTTATGCATGATAATCGCAAATTAAAAATAGGGAAATATCGGAACTTTTCGAATCTTTTACAGGGAAATATCGGAACTTTTATTATAACAAATATACGTTTAGTATGGTATGCAGATGTAAATCATCAGTTTAATGTGTCAATACCTTATCTTACAATTGAAAATGTAAGTGTGAAAATATAAATATGTATTATGTGTATATAATAATCCCAACAAACCAAAATATTGCAGCTACATTGCCGCAACATTGCTGCAATGTTGTAATATTGCCGCAATATTCTGTGTTTGCTGGGATAACACTCTAATATATAATAACAAACAATTGTTAAATCTTTAAAAGATATATCTTTTATTACATTAGTATCTTTAGAAGTTGGGAAAAAAATTTATGAAACATATACATTTAACATTTTTAATAAATTGTATGGTTTATATAAATTTCTTACAGATTACTATTAGAACATCAAAATTTGGACCAACTTTAGTAATTTTAAGTACAGAAGCTAGCGGAGGATATGTTTTAGGTTTTCGTGTTAATCCCTTGCAGCAACTTCACATTATTCACAAAGAAGTATCAATACTTTTTTCAGAATTCAGAAAATTTCCTATTTTTGGTGTGGAATATACATTTGAACATCAGGTACTTTATAATACATACTAATATACATTTTTCCATAATAATATTATGAGTGATTTATTTTGATTTATTAATCAAAATAAAATTTTCAATAAAATGTTTGAGATTTCTTTTATTGGAACCAAAAATAGATTATGGTTAAATTAAATTTATAAGTTTGAGTCTTAATAACTTATTTTTCTTTTTTAAAAATACTTTTACACCTATTTAAAATCAAATTGTTTGATAAATTTTTTCAATAACATCCCATAACATTAATATTTTGTTGGATGAATCTTGAATATAAGTAAAATACGCACGCGTCGTCCAATGAAAAAAAAATTAAATATTGTGTGTGTGTATTACAGGCATCTTCACAGGAGGAGGTTAACGTGGAACACTTTACTGAGATACAAGATAATCAATCTGAAATATCAAATGTGTTTGGTTATTATTTTTCCGAAGGAAATACAGGTCAAAGAAAACCTAATTTTTCAATTCATTTAGGACTTGCAGCAGAAGAGCCAAGAGAAAGCAGTACATTGCAAAATTTATGGGAACTTATACCATCATGTGTTAATTAAATTTTTAATTTAATCATTTTTAGAGTTTTAAATTTTATTTATAATTATAAATTTTATTTATATTTTATTTTAAATCTTATTTATATTAATGCCATAATAACACAAACTCATGTTGAATTTTGAGTTTCTTTTTCATTATAGAAAACAATATGCTTACAAGAAAATAGAAGCAAACTCATTTTGTACAAAGATACACGCGCACAATACACGCACATACGAATATATATACACACACACACACAATATGATATATTAATTATAGATTTGAAATATATAATTCTTGCTCAATTTTGGATTACATTTCTTAATACACTCATAATATCATCTTAATAAACAAAACTTTATCTTGTATTCAATCTTACAAAAATGCTTTTATTATATAATAAAAATAATTCAAGATCGATGAAAAAATAAATAATTAAAATAGTGTGCAAAATCATAATATGCATATTAATATAGATAAAATTATCTATTTTAGTCTGTTTTTTCTCGCAAGAATTTAACTTGGCCTGCAATTTAAAGCTTGTGTTATCGGTTGACTAAATTGATTTTCACCATTTTCGTCACCAAATTCATGCTGAGGATCACGAAATCTGTATCCCATATTCATAAGCATTAATTCGAACGGATCACTGTTCATACGTATTTGATTGGCTGATGCAGCATCATCCAGATTCTGTATTTCCCTTTCATTTACACTACCATCCTATAATTAAAATTAAATTAATAGCATTTGTCTTTTTGTCATAATATAAAGTTGTGCTCTATGAATTAAATTATGATAAACGGCTTTTGCATTTTTAAATCTTCAAATGCTAAAATAATGTATGAATACTCGACAACTTTTCATACTTATTTTTCTCGAAAATGAAACTTCAATTGAAGAAAATAATCGAAATAATTTATTTATACACTATTATTCAATCGAATAAAAGTTTATATGTAAATTATTTCGATTTATGTTGAGAATATAGACTTATTTCCTTTTTATTGTATTATTATGAATTTTAAAACCAATATTTTCAATATTTTCAAATACCTAAATATATATTGGACTAAACATAAAAATATTAATTACACTCATATTTATCATTAAAATTTTCTAGTAAGTACCAGTTAGGATAAGAAATCCTTGTCTCTTTTCTTTTAATTTGTTAAAATGATATGAAAAATTTAATACAAATGGAGAATGTATACTTTTGTATATATACATGTATATATGTGTATGAGTGTGCGTATGTACCTGTATGTATGTGCGTGCGCGTGTGTGTGTGTGTGTGTATAATTCTGTATATATATATATATATATATATATATATATATATATATATGATTAGATCAAGTCCAAAATCCATAATTTACACATAATTTACTATTCATTTATTATAATTTTAGTGAATATATTCATTTTTTATTGCTCCAATAATGTCGAATTAATTGTGTTCTATTTCTGGCAAAATAAGCAACATTTAACGGAATTTTTAGAGCATCAGAAGATCTCTTTCACTTGCTGATAATATTCATGTCATATGAGGACGCATCTTTCAATGTTCATGCAAGCATTTTCAATTTTAAAATTTTGTCATTATGCAGGCAATATGCTGACATATGTGAGTTATATTTTTTTATTTTAGACTTGAAAATTATATAATCTCATTAAGAGAATAAAATATAATTAATCAAAGAAAGAGAAAAGAGAGAGAGAAAGGAGAAAAGGAGGGAAGACGAGAGCAATTTTAGCAATTTACTTAAAAATTATATTGCATAATAATGCATACGCATTATATGCATTATATTTATATATATTGTGCACTGTAAAGAAAAAAAAGTAGAAAAAAATGTTTACCTCTGGCCATGGACTCCATAATCTGATCACAGGATCAATACCACTGGTAGCTAACAAGCACGTGGATGGATGTGGTTGTAAACAATTGACAATTCTATCATCTCCTCGAAGTACACGTATAATATTAGTAGTATTACGATCCCAGATGAAAAAAGAACCATCATCTGATCCAGCTACTATATATTGATCATTGCTTTAAACAGGAATTAATATTACATGATCAAAATAAATTATATAAATTATATAAAATTAAAAAAATGAAATAAAGAACAAATTCTTATCATACCATTAAATGTTATTTAAAGTTACCTTCCAAAGAAGTTTGCTTCTTTTATATCAGTTGTAGTATTACAATGACCACAAAATCTCATTTTGTAGTCGATTGTATTACGTCTCCATTCTTGCTCATATTCTGATATTGGAAAAAATGGTTGATTGGTTTGAGTTACATCTTTTCCTAATGAATAATAACATAAAAATGATTTTTTAAATAAAGCATTAGTAATATTATATGTAGTTTACAACATAAATTTATATACAAAAAATTTATATTTCATATTATTATTTTGTACACATTTTCATGAATGAGATCGAATAATGTTACCAGCATCAATAGCTTCCTTTATATCCATCTTCAATGCTTTACACGCTGAATTAGATGAATATTCTGGAAATTTTTGTTGAAAATTCTTGAGTACTTTTTCAGCTTCAATTGATCGATTTAAATCAAACAGACAACGCGCCAATCTGTACATATGTATAAGTTAAAACAAAAATTTAATTAAAAAAAACTTATCGATTCCAGCATAAAAAATTAAATTTAAAAACTTGATAATAAGAATGTTTGTTGAACTAAGATTAAAACTTACATTTAATGTTTTTTACTTTTAGCAAATTCTTATTATAGCTTTTAAACTAAATGTATTATCTTTTCTACAAATTTTTGAGATAATATATAATATAATATATATACTATAATTGAAATTGTATAATAATAGACAACAATTTCATATAATTAATTACTAATATGATTAAACTTTCTCTTAAACTTATCAATTATAAAAACTAATTTGATTTACCTAAAATGAGCTTTTATATGTTCCGAATCGAGAAATAATGTTGTCTGACAATCTCGTAAAGCGGCATAAATATCGCCATCCCTACATTAAAATTACATAGTATGTATGTTTTTTTTAAGTTATTTGATGTATACATACTTTTAACTAAATTATCAAAATAGTTACCAAGCACGTTTCATGTAAGCAGCTGCTCGATTAGCAAAAAGTACTGCTGCCCATGGACAGTAAGAAATTGCTTTATTGTACAAATTAATAGCTAGTGAATACTTCTGCTGTTCAAATCTTTCATTTGCCTGTTAATAAAAAATGTATTATATTAATTACAATGTAAAAATTTTTCTTTATAATATTTTATATATATATATATATATATATATATATATACTTTATATATATATATACATATATATATATATATATATATATATATATATATATATATATACAGGGTGTCCATCTTTCGTTATCTTTCAAAGACAGATTCCTGGAATCATCTGAAGATGATTTTTCCTCAACGAAAATGTCGAGACACTAATAATTTTCGAATTATAAGTGATTGAAAATAAGGGGTTTTTCGTAAACTAAGCTTTGTAGAAATAAAATAGTAACAAAACCACATTCTTCGATTAATTTTAAATAGAGTTTACATTAGTTGAGATTTAATTTAAGACTTAATTACAAAGATATATAAAGATGACAAAAATCGGGAACATGCAAAAAATGATGGCCTTCATTGACATTTTTGCTGAGGAAAAATCGTCTTCAAATGATTCCAGGAATCTGTCTTTGAAAGATGATGGAAGATAACTGGGACATATATATATATATATATATATATATATATATATATATATGCATGTGTGTGTGTGTGTGTGTGTGTGTGTGTGTGTGTATACACTATTGGTTTATACAGGGTGTATTTATAAAAAGTATTTTGTGTACGTGTACAGACATACACACAATAAAGACGTAAATCTGATCTCCAATACTGTAATTTTCAAGCCTCGTAACTCAAAAAGTACGGAATGAAAAAATATTTTATTATAGTGTTTTGAAAAGCATTCAAGATAAGAATATGTAAAGAAAAATGATGTTTCCATTTAAGAAATTAGTGGTGACTTTTATGTGATCTTAACAACTGTTCAAGGTCATAATATCATCATGTAATGCGCTACATAAAACCATATAACTTTTATATAAAATATTTTCGAAAATGTTTATTTTTCAACCCAGGTAGCAAGCACATATCATTTTGACATTTCAAATTGATCATTCACTGAGTATTCTTAACGTCACAAATTGACGTTTTTATGACATAAAAGTGACGGTCTAATGTCACAGATTCTTAACGTCATGACATAATACTGCATTTTGATGTCATAAAATGTACCATATTTTGACGTCTTTTTCTTAGCATAATAACCCGGGGAAAAAAGTCCATGTCTATTTATTTAAAAAAAAAGAAAAATTATATACAGTCTTATATGATTATATATAATATCACATATGATTTTATCAGAGCATACGTTTTTGTATATGCTTAGATATGATGTCCATTTCTGACCATTTCTGATCATAAAAAATATTAGATACCTCACGCCATTTTGTACAATCAGATATAATCAGATACTGATATCATATCTAAGCATGTATAATTAGATATTGACAAAATCCATATATGGATTTTTTTTGCCCGGGAATATATTTAATAATGTTGTCAAATAAAGCACTCTCTAAAAGTGAATCAGTGTATTATCACTGAAAAACAGTAAATAGTCACTGATTACAGCAGTTATAAGTACAGCACACTGTAAATCAGTGATATTTTATTGAAAAAACACTATATTAAGACACAATATTCCTAAAATATTGTATAAATATTATTAACAGTTAATAATATTTATACAATATCCTAGGAATATTGTGTGCTTATAGGGAATCAGTTAATAATTTTGACTATTTCAATCGGTAATATCTCAGTAATATTTCTTTCGTTAATGCCAGTAATATTAAACTATAATTCATCTCTCTATCTATTTCATAAATATAACAAATATAATAAATATAAAAATAAATATATATAAATATAAATAAATATATATAAAATTAAAAATTTTATTTATATTTACTAAATATTTATTATATTAAAATTTTATTTTATTTATATTATATATATATATATATTGAACTTGTTATTTTAAATAGATAACGAACAAATCATTTTCATTAAGTAGCCAGACATTTATTTGTCCGACTTATAAAATCGATTTAATATCTGAAGCCTCTCTATTGAGATTGTATAAGAAATTAAATCGAAGTAATATTTCTAATTCTATCTGTCACTCTTTGCAAACTTTATATAATGCTCATGACTAAATACGAGAGAGATAATACGATCATAGCGATAAACGAACGAACTAACGATTATAGGTTTTACAGTGAAATTTTCTGGTTTTACAGTAAATTTTACTTTAACAATTGTTAAAGTCTGATCGCGAAAGTCATGTTATATAAAAAATTTTAAAAGATTTTTTTATGGAATCGATATATTAACTAATGATATTAATAATAAAATAATCGTCACTTTATTACTGAAAAATGACGTCAAAATAATGTTATATCAAGACATCAATATAGTCATATAACGAATCAGTCATTTTGATGACATGTGACCAAAAATGACCAGTTTGAAACGTCAAAATGACGTATGCTTGCTATCTGGGAAGGAATTTCGATATTTCTTGTGCACCCTGTATAATAGAGAAATAAATTAAAAATTTTATTTCTAAAGATATTCATATCTTATGATACAAATTCCTTATTTAAACACACATGTAAGAAATAATTCTATAAACTCACTTGACGTTTTAATTCTTCGACATAGGGTGGCAATATTTTTACAGTTTTTTCTACAAAATCTTCTGTATAGTTTATGTTTTGTTTCATACAATACTTGTCAAGATCTTCATCTCGCTCGATTGAATCTAGTAAAACATAATTTAATGTGAATATAATAATTTTGTCACGTGTACATACATAAAAATGACGAGTTTTGTGATACTTGAATATTTCCTTGATGAACTAAGAAATGTTTTTGAATTACTTGACTCATTGATATCAAATAAATAAACTTGTTCTCCACCCATATTCACAAGTAATTCATTTCCATTATCACTGAATGTCAAATAGGTAGTTGTAATGCTCTTATTACCATCACGAGAATGCAGATGGCCTATTCAATATTTAAATTATGAATTGTATGATAATTTTAGTTATTAAGTTTAGTAGTTAATTTAGTTAATTTTAGTAAAATGATCATATTATATTTAGCAAAAAAAAATAAAGGTAAAGATAAATGATATCTCTGATTGTATAGACAAACCTGCTATAAAGTATTGTGTGCTACCCAATGGAATATTATCATCTGGATCACCTTTTCCTGCTCGACTTATATTTGCCCAATCTGAATTATCATGTATAGAGGGAGATGGAGGTAGCTATAAGTTTTCAAAATTAGATGTTATACTTAGAAAATTTATTGGCTGCAGTATGTTAAAAATACCTGCGATAACTTAATCATTCGTCGATCATACATCCGAATATAAGCATCGTTAGCGCCAATAGCTATCAGCTCAGGTTTTCTCGGATTTATGGCAATGCATTTGCCCTCCGCATAACGACCCATATGATAAACTAAGTTCACGAGAACACTGTGGTTGTTGCTCCTGCAAATATGCGGTGTACGAATGTCATATTGTAAAAAGAGACCATCTTCGCCCGCACTCCAAAACAAGAAGGGAATACTGGGCACAGTGGCGATACGTTTAATACGCTGTCTGTGGCATTTACACGTGAATATTGGTTCGGAGAGTGTTAGATCATGCACCCGAATCTTGCAGTCCCCTGCACCTGATACCAGTATGCTGTCATTTGATTTTGGCATAAACTAGAAGCAAATACAAATAGTATTAAAATAAATATCTCATGCAATATCTTAAAAATTTTAATAAAAATCATATTAAAATATTACACAAGTATAATAAGATCATTATGTAATTCTAACGAATTTTTACACACAAAATTTTCAACGTTTATATTTATTTATCTTTATATTTATATATATAAAATATACTATATTTATATAATACAAAATAGTAATATTTATATAATATATATATAAATTTTAATAATATTGTATCTTAAAGATTAGAAATTAAAGATTGATATAAAGAAAACACATAATGTTTTGTTGCCGAAAACATAGTTGTTTCAGAGAAAAAATATGTAATTTGCAATTAACAATTACATATTTTTTCTTTAGACCAATTAGTTCCTCTCATTATTTTGTACTTAAAAGTATTAAGGTAAGATAATCGAAAAATGAATATTTTACAAGATATTTTATGGTTTATGTAAAACTAAGAAATTATTTCAAGCCTCATAACTCGAAAAGTACTTAATAAAGTACTTAATAAAGAAATACTTTATTATCGTGTTTTGGAAAGCTCTCGAGATAAGCAACAATAATAAGTAATAAAAAATAGGAGGTTCCATTTAAGAAATTGAAGGTGACCTTCAATCAACTTTTCAAGGTAAAACCAATGATACCATCTTATGGCTCCTTCGAAATCATACAACTTTTGTCTGAGACATTTTTGTCTTAAACTTATGGATTTTGAGATATTTCAGTGCGTAGATTAAAATGACCTAGCATATATACAGGGTGAGGCATCTAAAACAGGCCACCTGAATAACTCCGTTGGTAAGCCGAATACAAAAAAATTGTTCAGACAAAAGTTGTATGGTTTCAAGGGGGACATATGATGGTGTCATTAGTTTAATCTTGAAGAGCCACCCGAAGGTCACGTGAAGGTCAGCTCCAACTTTTTAAATGGGACACCTTATATGCTTTTGCATATTCTTGTAGCTCATCTCAAGAGCTTTGCAAAACACTACAATTATGTTAGTTTTCATTAAATACTTTCCAAATTATGAGGCTTGAAATCATTTTTTAATTTTACATAAACCGTAAAATATCTTGTAAAATATTCATTTTTCGATTATTTTACCTTAATACTTTTATGTACAAAATAATGAGAAGAATCAATTGGTGTAAAGAAAACACATAATTGCTTCGAACAAAAAAATGTAATTGTTAATTGCAAATTACATTTTTTTGTTCGAAGCAATTATGTGTTTTCTTTACACCAATTGATTCTTCTCATTATTTTGTACATAAAAGTATTAAGGTAAAATAATCGAAAAATGAATATTTTACAAGATATTTTACGGTTTATGTAAAATTAAAAAATGATTTCAAGCCTCATAATTTGGAAAGTATTTAATGAAAACTAACATAATTGTAGTGTTTTGCAAAGCTCTTGAGATGAGCTACAAGAATATGCAAAAGCATATAAGGTGTCCCATTTAAAAAGTTGGAGCTGACCTTCACGTGACCTTCGGGTGGCTCTTCAAGATTAAACTAATGACACCATCATATGTCCCCCTTGAAACCATACAACTTTTGTCTGAACAATTTTTTTGTATTCGGCTTACCAACGGAGTTATTCAGGTGGCCTGTTTTAGATGCCTCACCCTGTATATACAGTGTGTGTCAAAAGTTCCGGGACGGCTGGATAATTTGAAAAATACGCATCACAGAGGAAAATGACCTAGACAAAAGTTGTATGATTTTTCCCGGGCAATCCGACGGTGACCTTAGATTTGACTTTGGATAGTCATTTGAAGGTCACATAAAGATTACCTTCAATTTCTTAAATGGAACCCCCTATTTTTCATTGCATATTCTTGTAGCTTATCTCGAGAGCTTTCCAAAACACTATAATTAAGTACCTTTTTATTAAGTACTTTTTGAGTTATAAGGCTTGAAATAATTTCTTAATTTTACATAAACCATAAAATATCTAGTAAACCATTCATTTTTCGATTATCTTACCTTCATACTTTTATGTACAAAATAATGAGAGGAATCAATTGGTGTAAAGAAAACATACAGTTGTTTTTAAGAAAAAATATGGAATTGTTAATTGCAAATTACATATTTTTTCTTAGAAACAACTATGTGTTTTCTTTACACCAATTGATTCCTCTCATTATTTTGTACATAAAAGTATGAAGGTAAGATAATCGAAAAATGAATGGTTTACTAGATATTTTATGGTTTATGTAAAATTAAGAAATTATTTCAAGCCTTATAACTCAAAAAGTACTTAATAAAAAGGTACTTAATTATAGTGTTTTGGAAAGCTCTCGAGATAAGCTACAAGAATATGCAATGAAAAATAGGGGGTTCCATTTAAGAAATTGAAGATAATCTTTATGTGACTTCAAATGACTATCCAAGATCAAATCTAAGGTCACCGTCGGATTGCCCGGGAAAAATCCTACAACTTTTGTCTAGGTCATTTTCCTCTGTGATGCGTATTTTTCAAATTATCCAGCCGTCCCGGAACTTTTGACACACTCTGTACATATATATATATATATATATATATACACACGCGCGCGCGCGCGCACACACACACACACACACATATGTTTGTAAAAATTTACTTTTACAGAGAATATATTCCCACGATGACCCGAATGAAGTACTAATTTTTTTTCATAACGAAAAGGGTCCCACAATATAATATCCTTATCATCTGATGCCGATGCAAGTATTCTGGATAAATATAATATTTTGAATCATTGATACAAAAATATGAATACAAAAAAATTATGAATATAACAGATACATACTGTCCAGTTTCATTCCATTCTAAACAATTAACACATCCTGTATGACCATTTAATTCCTTTTCTAAACCTAGACGTGATATTAGATTTTCGGTAACATGTAGTTTTTGCAAAATTGTATGTGTGACTGAGTCCTAAATTAATTGAATATATAACATTAGTAATTATAATATACTTAATTAAAACATAATTATAATGTACTTAATCAAAAATATATAGTTATAAAAGTTACTAATAGCTAATTATAATAGTTAATATATATAATTAAAAATTTATTAACGCAAATATAATATTTAATAATTAAAAGTTATTTCATGGCATACTTGTATTTCCCTTTGTCGTATTAGATCCACAACTCTATAATCCTTTTTCTGAATGTTAGAAAACATTGTGATGTTATCCCATTTATGTATTATTACATAAAATAAATCAGATTCCTGGAAATAAAGAAAACATATATAACTACTACATAAAAAGAAATTCAAGTTTATGCAATTTTAGATTTATGAAATTTCATTTAAATAGTTAAAAAGGAAAAAAATAAATTTTTTGTGTGATCAAAAAATAAAAAAGTTTGCTCTTTTTACTCAGATTTGACTTATAAAAATTTGCTCATTTTTACTTAGATTTTAGGCCTACTGGGCCCAGAGACAAGGTTTATGTCAAATTGTAGGGTATCCTGAAAGAATTGAAGATTTGTAGGTGTCAATGTCCTTTGCTGGTCAATATTAAGACTTTATCAATGTTGGTGCATAAAATGTTTTCATTTGGTTATTTATATTTATATGATGTTTTTACACTTTAAACTAGTAATATTTTATTTTATAGTTTCCATTTTAGAATTTCCAGAATTTTTTTTATCTCTTCTAAAAATTTCTTTTTGCATCTAAGGCATCTTCTTGTAATGACAGTGATAACAAATGTGTTGAATATTTTTTAGATATATTTATTAATACATTTGTTGGCTATATCCTTGATCTATTAATTCATTACAATGTTATGAAAAAAGAATCGAAATTAGTGATGTCCATGATAAGTACCTCTGAAATATATTTTAGAAAGAAAACATACAAACAGCAAATGTTGGGAAGTTGCAGCCACTAATATAGGTAAATATTATTATTGCCATTTAATCATATATATCTACGGTATACTAAAAACTTTCCTTATGCTATTCCTACAGATACCTTCTGGATTAGCAGTGATGTATTTGTTATTTTGGACAGCTCTGATGATAAGCCATCGAACAAGTATTAATACTTTCTGATCAATAAGTCCTAACGAGTAAAATAATGACTTTAGGAGGTTAGAAGTTCTTCCAATGGTTTAAAGATTTAAAATTATTTTTTCCTTAATACTACCATTATTACCTGCAAACTTATATATAAATGATGACTGAGCCTGGAGGAATCAAAATGGATGAATTTCTCTTATTTTATTGTTAGTAGTACATAATATGTTAGTACATAATATGCAAGTTAACTTGAAATCTCTTTTTTTATTGGAGCCATTTAAAAAATTGCATATAACATATTAACTTAACAGTCAAAGGTATCAATCACTGATTTCATTACAATTATTGAAATATATTGAGTATATGTTAATCACTTTATTTGAATCACTAAGTCTTATTCTACAATTTTTTTATTTTATAATTACATTGTTTTATAATTATGTTTTAATTGTATTTATAAAACAGGATTTTATTATTACAGCTCTTAATTTTATCATAAAATTCTATTGAAGATTCCAACAATCTTTGAATTTATTAATATTTTTGATACACATCCATTAGTTCCATTAATAAATACATAATGATAAACAAAATAATATGAGAAAAAAATATGAATATATAAAATGAATATATAAAAATATTTTTCTCTTAGTAGCCACATATATACCCATACAAATAAAATCATATATCGAAGAAGTATTAAAATTCTAAATATATAAGAATGTGAATAAACTTACTTGTTCATTTGAAGCATGTTGCACAAAAATTCCACATTGTCATACTGACTGATTCATTTCTCATTTCATATAAATATTCATTTACTTGCATATATAATTAACAGCACAGTATACAGCAAAAAATTATATGAAAATATTTAATAACTGTTACACACTCTTTCCATCAGAATTCGTTAGAACTAAAAAGAATAATGTACAGAGATACAGAGAAAAAATGTATGGAGCACAATGTTTGTGTGTGATGTGCACGCATAGTTAATACATATGTATGATATATGTATGCATATAAACACGATACAACTATTGATATATATGATATACATACATACGCACATATAGCTAGTATAATTTAGGGTCTGTTCTTTTTAGCTGCACTGCTACCACAATATATACAGTAGCGCAACTCTTTATCGGCACCTTTGATGTAGCGTGAGTAAAAATGAACTGCGCGGACTTGGTAGATAACCAATCACGGCAGTGACCTTCTGTCTCGCTTGCTTTCTCGTTGTCTCTCTTTTTAACTTATTTAGTACGTTCGAAAATATGTTTGGTCACTTCTACGCTCCCCTTGCCCCGCGAGAGAGGGGCCACGGAACGAATCGTTGTCGCGCAGTGTACAATACAATCCTAATGAGCCCAGTGGAAGAAACGGAACGCAGCACTGGGAGTTTTCAATACTGCCAACTTTATCTTTTTTCCCAACACCAACCAAACATATTTTTGAACGCACTATTAATCGAATCTCTGATCGGACTGAGCAGTGGTACTCAGCGATAGACTTCCTAAATTTCCCTAGACTAATCCGGATCAATGATGTGTATCTGAAGTAATCGAATTAGATTAAGGCTGATGGCAGAGAACTAGACGTGAGCGCTTATGTCTGTCGTAGTCGTGGACGTAAAGTAAGACAGAGAAAAACGTAAGTCGTACAAAGCCATTGTGACAATGGCCTTGTACGACATAAGGCCGCAACACACACTTTTGCATAAGCGCATAACCAGAAGCATAAGGAAATTGATTGGTCCCCAAGTATATGCATAAGAAAATGAACCAATCAATTTTTTTATGCTTATGGTTATGCGCTTATGCAAAAGTGTCTGCTGCGGCCTATACGTTTTTCTCTGCCTTACTTTACGTCCACGACTACGACAGACATCTAGTTCTCTGCCATCAGCCTAACAGTCATCGAAAGAAATTGCGGTCGAGCTGATCGAAAAAATTGTGAAAAACATCATAAGAAATTATAGAAAATACTTTATTATTCTTTTAATTAATACATCTTTATTTATCACATATATATTAATAAACAAATGTATTTTATCGAAATAAGATGTTCTCTATAAAATAAGAATAAGGCCGGTATTCATAGTCCGATCTTATATTTGAGATCGTCTTAAGTTCGAGCTTGAAATGCTACGCAGCTATTTGATTGGTTGAATGAGGTCTTAAGTCAACCTCCAAGCAGACTTAAGACGATCTCAAATATAAGATCGGACTATGAATACCGACCATTGATCCGTATTAGTCTAGGGAAATTTAAAAAGTCTATCGCTGAGTACCACCAGAGAGAAACCTGAGAGCGGCCACTTTGCTTTAACGAGCACATTAAAGTCACTAGATTAACAAAGTACCGCAATTTTGATCTCAATAAGATAAGCTGGAGCAAAAATGGCGTCCGATAGTGCAGATAGTGCACACTTTGTGTAGCTATCTATACTAAGTGAAATTTTTCTAACCTTGATCCTGGTCTGTCCTGTGTCCTGTTGTGTGTGAGGTGAAGAAATTCCTTCTGTTGCGCAAAAAAAGAATATCAAATAAAATATCGAAAATGCCAGGTTGTTGCGTGGAGAAATGCTGCAATCGTAGCGAAAAAGGCTACAGATTATTTATCTTGCCAACAGGCGAAAAAAATAGTGAAAGACGTGAAGAATGGCTGCAATTGATTGGAAAAAACACATTGGGAAAAAGGGCAGCGATTTGTGAGGTATAATTAATAAGTAATTATGTGAAACATTGTGTATTGCAGAAGTAATTATTACATCAATTTTACAGGTGCATTTCGGCGAGGACCAATTTGAGAAAAATCGAAAAGATGGACGAAAACTACTTCGCCCATTTGCAGTACCAAATTTATTATATAACACAAACAATGAAGAGGAAGATAATTCAGAAAAAGCAAAATCTTCTAATGTCATTGATGTCAAAGATATAGTTTTACATAATGAAATAATACTTAGATATAAGGAAGGTACGATTAAGGTATTAATTATCTGTTTTGTTATAACCATATATATTATTGTAATATTATTTACTTTAAACAAATATTTGCAGATGAAAACAATGCGAATAATATAAATGAAAATAGTAATGTCAATTTCTGTGGTAATGTCAATGATGACAATAAAACAGATATATCAAGACATCCTGAAACAACTGATGTAGAAATATTTAAAAAAAATGAATCAAATCATAACATCTACGATGAACAATATGTGACAAATTTAAAGAAAACTTTGACAAAGATTCAGATGCAATGTAATATTTGGAAAAGAAAATTGCGAAAATCAAATGCGATACTTAAAATAGCGAGAACATTTAAGAAAACTTTGGGAAAGACCAAGATGAAATGTAATATTTTGAAAAAAAGATTGCGAAAATCAAATGCGATACTTGAAACAGTATTCAACAAAGATCAAAGAAACTTTATGATATATAACACACAGAAAGGAACATCATGGTCTGCAGATACAATTACCAAAGCATTGAAACTTTATGTGGCCTGTGGACAGAAAGGATATGAAGAGGTGCGCCGACAGAATTTGCCTTATCCAAGCATTCGTACACTGCAACATCGCATACAAGGCTTAAAATTTAAGCCAGGTATTTTTGAAGATATCTTCCATTTGTTAAAAATTAAAGTTAGTATTCTGAATAAAATGTTTATAGGCCGGTATTCATAGTTCGTTTCTTATATTTAAGATCATCTTAAGTAAGGTTTGAAAATGTTATACGGCTGTTTCAGAGTCTTAAGACGACCTAAGACCAGACTTAAGACAATCTTAAATATAAGAACGGACTATGAATACCGGCCATAGTTTATATGGATGAAAGTAATATTTATTTTTGTTGATAAATATTTATATATTTTTATACTTAGCAAATATTTTTAATTTAAGTTATTGTATATTAGCTTATGGTTGTTTTGTAATTTAATTTCAGATACAAATGTTCAATTCTGAAGAGAAACATGCTGTACTTTTAATAGATGAAATCAATCAAACCTGATTTGCAGTATGACAATTCAGTTGCTTTAGTTGTTGGTCGACCTACAATGAAACTGTCAGGTGGATTTGATAGCTTTGATAAATTAGCTATGCATAGTCTTGTTTTTATGTTGTGTGGCATTTCCACTAAATGGAAGCAGACTATTGGCTACGAATTGACAACAAATTCATTCTGTTCACAAGAAATGTTCCAGAAAATTATAGCAATAATTCAAAACACATGATATTAGATTAATAATAAAAGTAATAATTTCCGACATGGGACCACAAAATAGGAGTTGGTGGCACATTATGAATATAACAGCTGATAAATTTAGTAAAATCAATAATTCTATTGAACATCCATGTAATAATCGAGATAGATTGTTTGTTATGCCAGAATCCGTTCACGTTTTCAAAAATGTTGCGTGCTCATTAACATCAAGTGTCAAATTGTATTTGAACAAAACTTCAATTAAAAAGTATAGCTTACCATGTAATGAAATTTCTATTATACCTATTCGCGAAGTATTTAACTTAGACCAAAAAGATACACTGAAACTATGTTCACATCTTAAAGAAAAAACCATAAATCCATCCCATTTTGACAAAATGAATGTGGCCTTAAGTGTAGGCTTATTAAATAACAATGTTGCTGCTGCTATATCATATAGCCAATAACAATATTGCTAGTAAATATAAAACTACTGCCTGGTTTCTCACCACTATGCATAAATGGTTCAAGCTCATGACAAGTCGTTATCAAAAGCTTGCACTGTCTCATTATAAAACAGATGTATACAATGATAATATCACTTTTCTGAGAGATTTTATAGAGATTGTTCGAGGTATTACAGTTGCAGATAGGAAATGGAAACCTTTTCAAAGTGGATTATTGCTTTGTACACAGACTATTCTAGATGTACAAGTTGAATATTTAGAGAAACAGAATTTCAAGTATTTATTTTCCCTAAAAAATTACTCTTTTAAAAATAGGTAAAAAAAGGTGCTAATTAATTTTTTTAATTTTGTATTTTGTATTATCATTTTCTTTTTTTTTTTTAATTAAACTTTTTAGGATATATGCATATGATTATTGCAATGTATATGATTGTTCATATTTTCAATTCGATTTTTTATAATAGATATATTACAATTCATTTAATATCATTTTTCTTTTAATATTGAAAATAAAAAAGAAAAATGTCTATTTTATAGTAAAAATTTTTATTCAGTTGGCGCAACTTTTTAATATTATTTGTATGAAATTAAAACAATTATTTTGTACAATTTTTTTTAGTTAAATTATTTTAAGATTTTATTTTCAATTAGCGTAATTTTTGGATATCATTATTTTTCTAGGATATAATGTAAAAAATTAAATCAGCTATTTTGTATAACTTTTTTTGGTTAAAGTATTTTTATAAGTTTTTATTTTCACTTAGCGCAATTTTTTTGATATCATTATTTTTGTAGGATATACAATACAGTAGTTTTTTACAGTTAATAATACATTATTTTGCAAATACATATACTGTTTTTTACGCGGACTTAGTACCTTTTTTTTAAATCAATTTTACAAGAGTATCCAACATATTTCATTCCACCGTGCCATAATATTGCTTACAAACTTGTAAAAAATTTTGTAATAACAAGGATTCATTTTTCATTAAAAAAAAGAATGTAACGATATTGTAAAATCAGCTAAGAGTAGCAGAAGTGTAGCTATGAAAATATCTGTATCAAATAAAAAATATTAAATAAAAATACTGATTTACATGATTTATATAACTTTATCTTCCTTCATTTACAAAATATTATATTACAAAGTACATTCATACAAGAATACATAACAAAAATAGGTAAAGCTCTCTGTAAATTCAAAATTAAAGTGGTCAATTAGGTGTAGAGAGCTAAGGATCAAATTAATAATGTAGATAATTAATCACAAAATATATTAATAATTCATAATACAAGCTCAAAAAACAAAACCGATATAATATACAGGGTGTTCAAAAAGTCCCGGTACGGGGGAATAACTCGAAAAGTAAGGGTCGGACAAAGAAACTTTTCGGACAAAAGTTGTAGGGCTTACTCCGAGCTTTTATCTCGTGACCTTGAGTTTGGCCTTGAGCTTGACCTTCAAGGTTATTTGAAGGTCCAAGTGTTTTTTTTAAATGGGAACCCCTATTTTTGATTGTATATTCTTATAGCTGACCTCGAGAGCTTTCCAAAACACTATAATAAAATATTTTTCCCTCAAGCATTTATCGAGTTATGAGGCTTCAAATTATTTCTTAATTTTACATAAACCGTAAAATATCTTGTAAAATATTCACTTTTCGATTATTTTACCTTAATACTTTTATGTACAAAATAATGAGAGGAATCAATTGGTGTAAAGAAAACATACAGTTGTTTTTAAGAAAAAATATGTAATCGTTAATTGCAAATTACATATTTTTTCTTCGGAACAATTATGTGTTTTTTTTTAGACCAATTGATTCCTCTCATTATTTTGTACATAAAAGTATTAAGGTGAAATAATCGAAAAGTGAATATTTTACAAGATATTTTACGGTTTATGTAAAATTAAGAAATGATTTGAAGCCTCATAACTCGATAAATGCTTGAGGGAAAAATATTTTATTATAGTGTTTTGGAAAGCTCTCGAGGTCAGCTATAAGAATATACAATCAAAAATAGGGGTTCCCATTTAAAAAAAAACACTTTGACCTTCAAATAACCTTGAAGGTCAAGCTCAAGGTCAAACTCAAGGTCACGAGATAAAAGCTCGGAGTAAGCCCTACAACTTTTGTCCGAAAAGTTTCTTTGTCCGACCCTTACTTTTCGAGTTATTCCCCCGTACCGGGACTTTTTAAACACCCTGTATATTATTTATATAGTATTAACAAAATCACATTCGTCAATTAATTTTAAATAGAGTTTACTTTAGTTGAGTTTTAATTTAAGGCTTAATTGTAAAGATATATGATGACAAAAATTGGGAACATGCAAAAAATGATGGCCTTCATCGACATTTTCGCTGAGGAAAAATCATCTCCAAATAATTCCAGGAACCTGTCTTTAAAAGATTGATTATGAGTTTTGGGACACCCTGTATATCGTTCCGCGGACGCAACATATATAAATTATATTTCATTAATTTATATTTAAAATATACATATTTCACGTTTTGTTTTATTTCTTTGATAGTGATTCAATAGTGATTTTAAACTGTAACATATGTAATATATAGGGTGGCAGAGAATTTTTGACCTTAACGAAGTTAGGAGGTAGATTGGCTCAAATTAAGAAGAAAGGATCTCTATTGTTTTGTGATTGTCGCAATAATTAACGAAAAATTAAATAAAGAAGATCGGCCAATGCGCGTGGCCAGAAGCACACGCGAAGGCGGTCTGACTGTAACATAATGGCGGCGCGCGGCGAAACGGTGATTGGAGAGGGGAGGAACGATGAGTGTGTAAGCGCGTGGCGAAAGCTCCTCCCCTCCCCAATAATCGCTTCGCTGCGAGCCGCCATTATGTTACAGTCAGACTGCCTTCACCGTCGTGTGCTTCTAGCCACGTGCATTGGCCGATCTTCTTTATTTAATTTGGCGTTAAATATTACGACAATCACAAAACAATAGAGATCATTCCTTCTTAATTTGAGTCAATCTACTTTCTTATTTCGTCAAGATCGAAAATTGACGGACTCCCTGTACGTACTTATAAAAAATATTCCGTTATATTTAAATAATTAAAACATTTATAAAATTTATTATTAATTAATATTTTCAGATACTTCTTATATTTTATAAAACATTTCATATTAATATATTTATTTAAATATTTCATATATAAAAAAATGGAAATTTTTTTATTTATCATATTTTTAAAAATTTAATCTTTTATCTATAAGAAATATAAATTATTTTGTAATTACGCGAATTAATTGCGCGCAATAATTAGTTTTAAAATCAATTATTTTGAGCATTGCTTTATACAGGATGTCCGTCGATTTTCGACCAAAATGAAATAAATAAGTAGATTGGCTCGAAATAAGAAGGAATGACCTGTATTGTTTTGGGATTGTCGCAATAATTAACGAAATATTAAATAAAACAGATCGGCCAATCTGCGTGAGTAAAAGCGCGCGGCGACGAGAGTCATCCCGTAATCCGATACTACGAGCGCGGCGAAGCGGTGGGCGGGTCGCTCTCCGAGACATGATGGTGGTTTGCGATATATCGCAATACCGCGCCGAAAAATGACCCGTCCCTCCTTTTCGTGGCGAGAAAATGATGCGCTATCATTTCCACACCACCTTGCGGTAGATAGCATGGTGCGCTTTTTTTATAGTGGTTTCCCCCATAGGTCTATTCCACTCTCAATTTAAAAATTATTCAAAATGCCATTTACTATACGCTGAATATATCGTAAATGTAAAAAATTAATGGACAGTACCTTTAAAAAAATTGATTCGTGGTTGAAAATCCCTCGATAAAATGTATTGCACACGTTGATAATGTGATACGATGATAAAATTCTTCAAGAATCCTTTCTTCATCTCGTACACGAAGACGCACTGCTGGACCGGTTATCCCGATATTATGCACGACACTCAGTTTCACATAATTATTGCACAACACGTAAAATTGTACGGCCACTTGGTTTTCGTGCACGCCCGAGAAATGATTCCATGTAAATTGCGGCCGCACGATAAGTATTTTCTCCCGCTATTTTCTCCGTATGCCACAATCATATCCGTATATTCCTGCAGAGTACACTTCATTTTCTCTGTTAATTTACTACGCAAACACAAGATTTTTATTAAAACGTCTTAGCTCTCGCACGCTGTTACCAGACTGCGTACGCCAGCAGTACGCAACTACAGCTGACAGCTGAGCGGACTGTGAAGATGCGGCCTCATTAACGCTAAAAAGTAGCGTCAACCATTGGTTGAACAATGAAGCAACTATACTTACCTCCTTGTTTAACCAATGATTGACGCTACTTTTTAGCGTCAATGAGGCCGCACCTTGAGTGTAATCATAGCGCAGGCGTCGAACTCACACGTACACTGCGCGACAACGATTCGTTCCGTGGCCCCTCTCTCACGGGGCAAGGGGAGCGTAGAAGTGACCAATCAGCTGGCAGCGTGGCAATGGCTGATTGGTTAGAAGCTACGCTCCCCTTGCCTCGCGAGAGGGACCACGGAACGAATCGTTGTCGCGCAGTATACGCTTACACTCACATGTCCGCTCAGCTGTCAGCTGTAGTTGCGTGCTGCTGGCGTACGCAGTCTGGTAACAGCGTGCGAGAGCTAAGACGTTTTAATAAAAATCTTGTGTTTGCGTAGTAAATTAACAGAGAAAATGAAGTGTACTCTGCAGGAATATACGGACATGATTGTGGCATACGGAGAAAATAGCGGGAGAAAATACTTATCGTGCGGCCGTAATTTACATGGAATCATTTCTCGGGCGTGCACGAAAACCAAGTGGCCGTACAATTTTACGTGTTGTGCAATAATTATGTGAAACTGAGTGTCGTGCATCATATCGGGATAACCGGTCCAGCAGTGCGTCTTCGTGTACGAGATGAAGAAAGGATTCTTGAAGAATTTTATCATCGTATCACATTATCAACGTGTGCAATACATTTTATCGAGGGATTTTCAACCACGAATCAATTTTTGTAAAGGTACTGTCCATTAATTTTTTACATTTACGATATATTCAGCGTATAGTAAATGGCATTTTGAATAATTTTTAAATTGAGAGTGGAATAGGCCTATGGGGGAAACCACTATAAAAAAAGCGCACCATGCTATCTACCGCAAGGTGGTGTGGAAATAATAGCGCATCATTTTCTCGCCTCGAAAAGGAGGGACGGGTCATTTTTCGGCGCGGTATTGCGATATATCGCAAACCACCATCATGTCTCGGAGAGCGACCCGCCCACCGCTTCGCCGCGCTCGTAGTATCGGATTACGGTGGGACGACTCTCGTCGCCGCGCGCTTTTACTCACGCAGATTGGCCGATCTTTTTTATTTAATATTTTGTTAATTATTGCGACAATCCCAAAACAATACAGGTCATTCCTTCTTAATTCGAGCCAATCTACTTATTTATTTCATTTTGGTCGAAAATCGACGGACACCCTGTATATATTAAATATATACATCGTGCGACCAAATTTTTAATCGTACCGAATTAGTGCGGGAGTGCCGTTTAGAATCACGCGTAAAATAGCGGAAATAGCGATATAAAAATATCGCTCGTGAATGCGGGAGTGTCGTTAAAAGTATCGCGCGTCAACAACATGAGAGGAGGAGGAGGCCTAGGAGAGGCATCTTGCATCGGCGGAGCAATCTGATGATGAATATTTATTATTTGTATATCAATTGTTATAAATTGTATGCATAATAATTCGGTCTTATTATTTAAATGAATTAAAGAGAAAATTAGAGAAAACGATTTTTGTAAAAGTCATATAAAACTTTCTATTTAAAAAACAGTTTCAAAACTTTCTATTTAAAAAACAGTTTCAAAAATTTATAAAATGTTTCCACATGTTTATCTCTGCTTATTATTTTACACATTGGATGTAAAATTCCGAACGATAAAAATTTTTTGAAATATTGATTGTATTTTGTGAACATTGTTATAAATAAATTTTATATTTGTATGTTACAGACAACGTAGCTTCGCTGTTGCGCATCAATGCCGGTGAGTGAGAAAAACTTTTATTTAACTTTAAGGTAACAAATTCGTAGAGATTGTAGATGTAGATGTAGATTGTAGATTGTAGTAATCCGTTGCCTTAAAATGGATGAGCTAGGATTATTTAAATTAAATAACTTTTAATAAATTCTTTCGAAATGCTTTGCATCTATTGTGAAAATATATTGATGTATTAATTAAAAAAAGAGAATCAAGAAAAGAAAATATTTTGTAAAGATCTTATCTAATTTATTAAATAAAGAGCACACATTAATAATTTTATCAATTTTATCAATTCTTTATGCTATTTTATTTTCATAACGTGCACTTATTTTATTCTAATTTCTTATAGCTCATCCATCGAGAATTCATCATCATAGAATTTGTTTGTAGATATTGTTTTTAAACTTTACTTTTACTTAATATAATGCCAAATGATTAATTAATTAAATAATTTGTAATATGATAAAAGTTATACACACACATGAGTTTTATATTTTATTAGAAAATATAATATACAGAAATTTGTAGTAATTTGGCTTTGAATTAAAATAAAATTATATTTAAATATTTAACGAACGATCCTAAAATCGAGCGATCATTACGATGAGCGTGAAATATTTACGCTCATTTGCCGTTAATTAATTGGCAAAAGAAGGAGTGTTTATCTCCTTTTTCAATCTCTGATTAGAGATCGAATGAGAAAGTAGCCAGAATCAACGAAAAGTAAGTTCAACTGGCCTGAAGAAAAGCTTTACGTACAATAGTACATAATGTCGAACATTTATTCACGCGGTTAGGGCACGCGGTTAGAGAATGTAATTAGGGCACGTAATTAAAATATACGTGATTAGAGATTAAAATATACGTGATTAGAGATAGGCTTTCCTCGAATAATTTTACTTAATCGAGAAATAGAATTGTTAGAACTATTAAGTGTTCATGAAGATTTTTTAATTTTTCTTTCAAGAAGTAGAGGATTGTTAGGGCTATTATGTGATTAATTTAGGTGATTAATGTATTATGTATCTTTTAAAGAATCAGGAAATGTAGGTTAGGTTTAAATAATATTAGGGACAGATTAAAAAATATTTCAATAATTATATTATTAATATTAACAAAAGGTTTTTAAGGTGGTTTTTAAGGGGTCAATATTTTTTGAGTGTTTTTTTAATAGGTATTTTATTTATATAAGAATGAAAATTAAATTGTTAACACTCAATAATTTTTATATTAATACGAATTTTTTGGGAAATTTTATGCGAGAGCTCAATACTACCCCGGCGAGATATAGGCTATGTAGGTCCCGCCGGGGTGTGCATAAGAAGCATTTTCTCTACGTAAAAAAAAAGAGGATTGTTAAGGCTATTAGGTGATCATTAAAATTTTTTTAATATTCCTTTAATGCTAAAGAAAATATATTAAAATTCCAATAATCTTAGGGATTAATCATCGCTAATCTTGTCTGGACTATGTAAACACTTTTAATAAATTTTATAAAATATCTATACCTGAGAACAAATGTCCATAGAAAGTATTCGATGGACTCCATAGGAAAGAATAAGCATGACAAGTGATAGTAATTTTTATGATGTTAATACAAAAGAATACAATAAATCATAATAATCCAAGAACTCGAAGAAAAGAATATATTGGATAGAAATGCATAGTGATTGAAAATGATTAGAAAGTAAAAGACAGTATGCATACAACCTATTTATTAATAGTAATACTATTTTGTAATTATATTAAATTTTATAATTTAGTACATTGTATTATATAAAGTATTAAGCACAAAAAAAGTATTATGCTGGTATGAAAATTATAATAAAAATATAAAAATATACACTAGTGAAAAAAATTAAGGGATCAAAAAAAAATTCCAAATTTGTTGCGATTTTTCGAATGGCTGTATCTTCGTTAAAAATGGTCGTATCGGAGTTGCAAAAAAAGCAAATTGAAGCGCCAAGTGTCTAGTTTAGAGTTCTTTTGGCCGAAAAATTTTCGAAGCCCCAGATTTTACGCAATCCTAAGAAATAGTGAAAAAAAAAATTTTGCAAATTTTTTCATTTGTTTTTTGGAGTCCACAGACTCGGAAAAAAATTTTTTAGCTAAACCAGTGCATGTATCCGATAGCTTGTTTATTCAGCTTTAATTTGCTTTTTTTAAAATCTTGATACGACCATTTTTCGCTGAGATATCGGTCTTTGAGTGAAAAAGGACCCTTTTGGCTTTGATCATCGGTATCTCAGGAACCAATGATCGCACAGAAAATCTAAGGGTGGTTCCATAATCTGGAATAAATTCTCTAAAAGGATTGATAATGATATTCACGAAAAAAATTTTTTTTTAACTTTCACATGAAAAAACACTTTCACATTTGAAAAAACAGGAAAAAAAAGGCAATTTGGGGTTTTTTAGAAAATTAACGGCTAAATTACAAATATTGATAAAACGACTAATGTTAAGTGTGCCTTTTACAGTTCAATATACCCACAAAAACCCTGTAAAATTTCATTTTGATCTATCCAACCGTTTTTCTGTTTCGAACAATCAAAATTTTGAAAAAATTAAAGGATCACGTTTTTTGCTCTTAAACGCTCATAATCTTCAACAAAATGGAAAAAAAATTTTTTTTGAGCTTTTTTCATGCTAACGCACATCGGGGTTGGACCTTAAGGCAATGGGGAAATGTTTTATTCACTGACGAATCCCGTTTCAATCTCTATGGCAGTGACCGACGTCCCCTTGTTTGGCGCCGTCGTGAACGTTTTCGCCAGAACGTCGTCCGTCCGGTTGTGGCCTACGGCGGTGGATCGGTCATAGTGTGGGGCGGCGTTTCGCGAAATTGGAAAACACCTTTGGTGATTGTTCGCGAAAATTTAACGGCTAGGCGCTATATTGACCAAATTTTAAGACCAATTGTACTGCGCAAACGACAACATCTGAGATCGTTCATTCTAATGCAAGATAACGCACGTCCACACACAGCCAATATCACCAGACGTTTCCTTGAACGGCACGACATCACATTACTGCGACATCCAGCAATGAGTCCAGACCTCAACCCCATTGAACATGTTTGGGACATAATGGGCCGTCGGTTGCGCAGAGAGTATCCAAATTTGCAGAACTTAGCCGCATTAGAGCGCGCACTTCAGCAAATTTGGAACACCATTCCGCAGCCTGAGATTACCCGCTGCATCAATATGGCTGAACGCTTGAGAGCCGTTATTGAGAACAGGGGTGGCAATACCCGTTATTAAATGGGAACTGATAGACGGACAGACGCAGATACAAACACACACACACATACATACACACTCTTTTGAGAATGAGTTTGGAGTCGTTAAATACAGTGGAACTGACGAGCCAACGAGTCTCATTTCTCCTAAAGAAACACACATACACACACACACATAGACATTTTTTTTTTTGGTTACCTTAAATTTGAACGCTGTTTGTGGTAAAAGTATGAAAAAAGCTCAAAAAAAATTTTTTTTCCATTTTGTTGAAGATTATGAGCGTTTAAGAGCAAAAAACGTGATCCTTTAATTTTTTCAAAATTTTGATTGTTCGAAACAGAAAAACGGTTGGATAGATCAAAATGAAATTTTACAGGGTTTTTGTGGGTATATTGAACTGTAAAAGGCACATTTAACATTAGTCGTTTTATCAATATTTGTAATTTAGCCGTTGTTTTTCTAAAAAACCCCAAATTGCCTTTTTTTTCCTGTTTTTTCAAATTCATGTGAAAGTTAAAAAAAAATTTTTTTCGTGAATATCATTATCAATCCTTTTAGAGAATTTATTCCAGATTATGGAACCACCCTTAGATTTTCTGTGCGATCATTGGTTCCTGAGATACCGATGATCAAAGCCAAAAGGGTCCTTTTTCACTCAAAGACCGATATCTCAGCGAAAAATGGTCGTATCAAGATTTTAAAAAAAGCAAATTAAAGCTGAATAAACAAGCTATCGGATACATGCACTGGTTTAGCTAAAAAATTTTTTTCCGAGTCTGTGGACTCCAAAAAACAAATGAAAAAATTTGCAAAATTTTTTTTTTCACTATTTCTTAGGATTGCGTAAAATCTGGGGCTTCGAAAATTTTTCGGCCAAAAGAACTCTAAACTAGACACTTGGCGCTCCAATTTGCTTTTTTTGCAACTCCGATACGACCATTTTTAACGAAGATACAGCCATTCGAAAAATCGCAACAAATTTGGAATTTTTTTTTGATCCCTTAATTTTTTCCACTAGTGTAAATAGGGTGCATATGAATTCTTTATATTTTATATAAAGGAAGAGACTTAAAATATTTGCAACATCTATATTTTTCGAGTCAAAAAAACTTCAGAGGAATCAGTGATTAATTTGACAAATTCTATATATATATTAATAATTAGATTTTTAAATAATTAAAAAAATGATTGATAGATATCAAAGGTCAGTTTACTGATAATTAATAAGATTTATAGAAATACGATTAAAAATGTTTTTATTCCACAGCAGGCATTTTGTGTTTTGTAAATAAAAAGATATAGATATGACAATGAATATAGAAAAATATTTATTTCATCTTTGAATATTACAGTATCTTTCGCAATTGAATAATTTATTTACTATCAATTTACATACATAAAAATATCTTGTTATACAGCACTAATGCTACCGACATTTCGTGCACATAGCACGGAACAAAACCAGAAATTGTGCACATTATATATTACTCTCTGAGAACATTTATGGACTTTGGCTTTGTAGTTCATGTCCACGTTTTCAATGTCCATAGAGAGAGTATCGCTTTCAGAGATCACCTAAAAGCAGGCCATGACATCTCTCAGTCTTCTCTCTGATAGAAATGATGTTAAAGGGTGTTTATGACAACTAATCGGATTTTTGATCGGACTGAACAGTGGTTCTCAGCGATAGACTTTCTAAATTTCCCTAGACTAATCCGGATCAATGATGTGTCTCTGAAGTAATCGAATTAGATTAACAACTTATTCTTATTTTATAGAAAACATCTTATTTCGGTAAAATACATTTGTTTATTAATATATATTTGATAAATAAAGATATATTAATTAAAAGAATAATAAAGTATCTTCTATAATTTTAACAACAAGATAAGAAAACTAGCGTCTCCGAGCCACAGCGGATGGTAGGTAATGCCTAAAAATTCTTTAATTGTACACGAAAATTTAAACGAGAACAAGGCATATGCATATATTTTACTTGGTGCATTTACCAAGATATATAGATTCTCATTTTTGAGAATAAAATCCTCTTTACCCCGTGAAGAGACGTAGACGAGAAAAATATCGGGGCGAAGTCGCTGAATCGGGAATCGAACCCGAGTCTTTTGCTTGCAGGGCGACTACTCTTACTACTGAGCTATTCAGCCCCACACCGATATCACTCTCGCCTATTTGTTTATAACTATGAAAAATGAAACGTGATCTTTTGCGTGAATTAAGGGGGGAACCTCATGTAAATAGCCTGTTTTTCAGGAATTTTTTTTGAAAAATGTAATGCGTAGATTAATTTGCAATTTAAGGCACAATTTATTTACGTTATAATATTTAAAGAAAATATTTTTTTAAGACTAATCATTAACAATAAAACGGTGCAATGGCGGCTTGAAAACAGCGTCTTGAAAATGCGCCGTGCAGCATGCAGGTCACAAAAATGACCTGAAACAAAAAATACAAAATGGGTTCTTTAGTTTATGCAAAAACGCTCAGCATGACGGTCTCCTTTTATTAAAATTTGCAAATTTGCAAAAATGGCGAAGTTTTGAAAAAAAAAAAGGATTTTCTTTTATAAACAATTGTTAATAACAATGTTTTAAATAAAAAAATTAAAAATCGGAGCTCGTCATGCTGAGGCCAAATATCTATAGAATTTCTATACCAAATTTCATAAAGATCGAATGATTAGTTTTTGAGCTACGTTGCACGGCGTGCGAAATTTTGCGTTTCGAGAAAAACGCGTTTAAAGTTTGAGTGATAGAAAAATCGTGAAAAAATTCGTAATTCGTTCTAACTTACCGCAGTTTTTTGCTAATCTGCGATTCCAGGGCCATAGAGTAGACCTTCCTCTTCTTCAAACTGCTTTACATTAGTAGAAGCTCTAACACAGCCAAGTCAAACTTTATTACAAAGGAACCGAAAGGCCGATTGTCCGACGAGCGCTCGACTATTTGAGTGCTCCGCCCAATTCGACTGTTTACTTTCTTTTGAAAATAAAGTACAAGGAGCTCTCGGATCACTTTCTAACTTTTTTTCTCGTATTTTTGAGGAAATTTTCTATCAATTTAAGCAAAAAAATAAAATGGCTAAAAAATTTCATTTTACATGAGGTTCCCCCCTTAAACTAAATCGAAAGGAATTAGGCTCGTTATGTATTAAACAATAAGATAAAAAAACTAGCATCTCCGAGCCACAGCGGATGGTAATGCCTAAAAATTCTTTAATTGTACGCGAAAATTTAAACAAGAACAAGGCATATACATATATTTTACTTGGTGCATTTACCAAGATATATAGATTCTCATTTTTGAGAATTCTATAAAATCCTCTTCTATAATTTCTTATGATGTTTTTCACAATTTTTTCGATCAGCTCGACCGCAATTTCTTTCGATGACTGTTAATCTAATTCGATTATTTCAGAGACACAACATTGATCCGGATTAGTCTAGGGAAATTTAGGAAGTCTATCGCTGAGCACCACTGCTCAGTCCGATCAGAGATCCGATTAATTGTCGTAAACACTCAAAGTTGGCCGTAAGCAGAAGTAAGGCTGATGGCAGAGAACTAGATGTCTGTCGTAGTCGAGGACGTAAAGTGAGGCAGAGAAAAACGTATGTCGTACAAGGCCATTGTGACAATGGCCTTGTACGACATATGTTTTTCTCTGTCTTACTTTATGTCCACGACTACGACAGACGTAAGCGCTCACGTCTAGTTCTCTGCCATCAGCCTAACTAGGATTTTAACTGGTTGACTTCTGCTTACGGCCAACTTTATCATCATTTCTATTGTCTTCTAGAATACATAAAGCTAAAGCAATATTCTGATTGGTTCTTCAGCTTACGTTTACGTTTTACGTTTATGGTTTTGGCAATTCATGTGCAAAAGCCTTTAAGGTTATAGCACACACTTTCTATAAAACATAACAGTAAGGTTTCGACCAATCGTGTTGCTCAATTTGGCCGTCCGTAACTAAATTGAGCAACGCAATTGGTCGAAACCTTAGTGTTATGTCTTATGGAAAGTGTGTGTTATAGCCTTTAGCGATCTAGTTATGGCATAACGCCATAGAGTGATCACATCTCTCAAGATCCTTCTAGTAAATAACATCTGTGCCGATGGAAAACAGTGGGGTCGGCCATTTTGGTATCTAAGTAGCGTCACGCATCTTTGAGTGCCTCCCATAGACATATATAATAGACTGCGCCATCCCGTGAGAGGAGCTGACCACCACACTGAAGGACAGAGACATTGCACGAGTAATGCTCTCTCTCTCGTTCTCTGTTAAGAGTGGGGAGAAAACGAGTGAAGGAGAAAGGCAACGTCGTAACAGAACGCGGATGATGACAGTTCAAGTCTCGTCGACCAAAAAAAATTTTTTTTTAATGTAAAATTGTTTATTATAATTATACTTACCGATAAAAATACATTGTTTATAAAGTAATACATTTACATTTTATATCTTTAATATAATAGAACATAAAATATATTTATATATTATATATAATATAGAGTATATAATATAGAGGTCTATATAAATATAATTGAACTGATAATAAAGGTAATTTTAAAGAAATACTTTTTTTAACAAGAACGATACATTTTATTTAAATAAAATTAATAAATTAAAATAAAAACATATACATCTATATATTTTTTGTCATCTTTGTCTTTATTGATTTTTAAATAAAACCATTCGATTATGGAAAGTTCTAACGCGTTGCACTAAATCTTGTGAAGATTTAGCTTCGTGATGAAGACGGATTTTAAAATATTTATTCAAAATTTGATTAATTAAATTTAGTTTATGATTATCGAAAATCGTTTCTTCAAGAAACATATCCATTTTTGAAAAAATATTGAAAGGAAGCAAAAGTTTTTTGGCATGTATCATTAATTTTCCAAGCACATTTTTTGTACAGAATACATTTGGTGTACTTCTTAACACTTTTTCCGCAGTTTTACAAATAATAATTACGTCATCGCTTGGTAATATTAACCCTTTTATTTTAGACAGAGAATTAGCAGTTTCCTTATTTTTTGTTACTCTATTTTTCAAAGTTATCAGCTTTGAAGAAGTAGAGTCATTCTCTAATTGATCAAGACATAACTCACATTTAATTGATTTTTTGATACTTTTCACAATGAAACCAGCAATGTATGTTACGATTTCATGGCTGTATTCACTCCATGACCACCCATAACTGCCCATGTAATCGTGTTCAAATTCAACAATACTGACAAGTTCATCGTTAAAGATTTCTGTATTTGTAGAAGTATCATTTATTTTTAGTACATTAGTATCATCCTGCAATGTACAGTTTGCTGCATCTGGAACAATCGAATTAACGTGAGATACTAATTTTTTGTAACTTAATTTAAATTGACGACATGTAGGATTGTTATTAAATCCGCCCATCCGTCGAATGCAGGAAAAAAATGTCTCCAGATGATCCTGTGACAATTTATAAGTGAGAAGATAACTCATTAAGAGTTTTCCTTCTCGAAAACATACTGTGCTAATTGTAACGCGCTCTTCATAGCTACAATCAGACCCCAAAATCCTATTTTACGTTTACTTTTCAAAATTGGGATTCTCTCGTTTGACATTGCATTTTCGATAATTTTGAGAGATTTGATATAATCAACATGCTCTGTTACTATTCGTTCCATTTCTTTTAAATTTTCTTTCGTAATGCAGTTCTGAGAATCACTTTTTGAAAATTTCCTCCGCGAATTCAAGAAATCAAAAATGTCGTTAATTTTTTTACAAAATTTAGAAGTTGCTTCAACGCCAATAAAATCTTTAGGAAAAGTTTCTTTCATGAAAAGCAAAGCATCAGCAACAGAATTACTGAATGTCTGAGCAGCTAGCTTAACTTTCATTTTTTCTTTTTGAAAATTTATGTGTCGTCGACGGATTTTAGTCGCTGGATGTAAGCGATATTCTTCTTGACGCTTAACAAGTTTTATCAAGTAACTCCATTTTATTACGTTGCCTTCCTTGTCAACGATATTATACTCTGCCAATGTATTACGTGTTAATTTGAGCATGTGACAAGCGTCAGGTACAGCTACTATTGGTTCTTTTGTCACAGAATGTTCGAAGACAGAATCTTTTTTAACATCACTTATATTTGCCCCTAAGTGCTTTATCATAGCCAAGTTAGTAGACGCTCCATCGAACGTTATGGATCGGATGTCACAGATTCCATGATTGTACAAGACGGTTAAAACTTCTTTTATTATATTTGCTCTAGTCTCAGCTGTTAAGCTTCTAATAAAATAATACGAAATAGGAGTCTTGAAATGTCCGTTTAAACAAACTAGCATGATCACTAATGCGTAAGTGGCTTCTTCAGATTCGTCATTATTAAGACCCAAGTCAACTTGTCCATGGTATTGTTTACCATCCCATTCGATCATTTTCTTGATAGATATTTCATCCACTTGCATTCCAAATTGTAGCTTAATTCCTTTCTTAGAATTTTCATCAATCATATTTTTTAAATTTATTAAAATTAGCTTATTTATACCAGGGCTCATATCAATTTTTGAGAACCATTTTCGCATAGTTTGGGGATGGGGTAGAGCTTTTATAAAGTTATTTCTTACATACTCATAGGCTGATGTCGAATAAAATAATAAGCTACAAGCAAACTCTTTAAGAGCAGGGGGATAAGTTTTTTTTTTTTTTTGTTAATATATTCTGCATTATTTCGGTTAATACTGGACTCGTAGTAAACTGGGAGGAAAAAAAACAAAAAAACGATGTATAAATAATGTATAAATAATGTTAATTATGTACGCATATCATTCTATCTTTATTCTACATTCTGTAAGAATAAAGATAGAATGATGCTTGTGTCGATTTATGTCGCTAAATGGAAAGCATTACTACAATAAGCGTTGCCGCGTCGAGTGCAGGAGCAATAAATTCAAAATTACTATGGATATTCATATTTATTTTAAAAAACATATTTATTTTAAAATTCATATTTATTTTATATATAAGTAATGTTAAATCTACTTATGATGGGACAAACACATAATTCGATGCAGTTATGACCACAATCGTTGGTACATGGAATAATTTTGTATAAATCTAATTACTCACTTCCAACGCATTACAAGCTTTATTCGATAACAAGCTATTCTTTTTTAAGTGATTCAATAATGATTTGAAATTTTCTATTTTCTCGTTTTGACGTTTTATTTTTTTATTAAAAACCCTGCATCGAGATTTACATGTTTTAACATGCTCATGAACAATTCTCCAACTGGTTTCATTTGTAAAGTCTTGTTTTCGTAGATCTCCGATATACCGAGGATTGTATATACGTTTAGCATTCTTCATTAGTTCATTTGATTTCCTGATGGAGAAAAACATAGCAATATAAATTTAAAGTACTTTGTACAAGACATAGGTCAGTAGTTTCAAATCACTTTTATTGATAAAAGTGATTTGAGAATACTCGTCATACTGCAAATAATAGCATCAATATTGGTAATCAAACCTTTTCAATCCAGTTTTCTGCTTCATATTATTATTACATTCTGAATCAATAGGCATATTCGGTTCATTGCAATTATCATTCACAATTTCTGAATGAAATTTATGTTCGGTGATTGCATTATTTGTATTTCCATTGTCAATATCATGTATATTACTTAAACTTAATTGCTCAATGTTGTCTTTGCTATAAATTCAAATTTTATTAATTGACATGTGCATTATTTTAAGGATACATTATTTTGATAATTATAACAATTTTAAAATCTTACATTTCAACAGATACAGTCACTTTAACATTTTCAATCTCAGCGGCTTTAACAGAAGAATATGAAAAATCTTGTAAATTAATATTTGTGACATCTGCCAAGGTTGTATGTGAATTATCCCTTGAAAATATTATTATTATTATTATTTTACATTAAAAAGGAGTTAATAATATAATAAAAATAAACTTTACTTTTTAGCTTGTAATTGACGATGTGAATGTAACAAAACTGATGTTTCATCATTAGTTTTTGCTAACAAAAGCGTTGTTTGATTTGAGCTAGTTATTACTTCTGTGTCATTATTCAATATATTTTTGCTGGAATATTACATATTTTAATAATTAAAAAGGCACAATCATAAACAGGAAATATTTATAATTATAATTTTAAATTAAAGTATACCAATTAGTTAACAATAAAGTTGGAACAGCTTCAGGTATTAAAAATCTTTTCACAATATTTCCAACAACTCTATACTGGAAATCTTTTGCTTCAAAATGTCTGCTACAAACTCCACTATACTTATTAACATTTCTGCCGATATTTAAAAACCATTTTACTTGCAAGTCTTTGCTTTTAGGGATACTAAAAACATATCAACTTAAATTTTACAACTTATTAAATAAAACTTAGTATTATACAAAAGTGATAAAAAACTCTCATAACATTCCAAAAATGAAGATAATTTTGAATTCAATGTGATTTAACTTATAACAATGTATAATATTATTTTACAAAATATTTATTAATGCCAAATGTGTAGGAACTTTCATAACCTCGAATCGCAAATGCGTAAGTATACATATTATAGATTTCATATTACTTACGTATGAATAGAAACATCCTCAATAGCTCCATATTCCACCTTACATATGCAACAAAATCTCACCATTTTTAAATGTTTAAAATATGCTAGTACAAGCTAACTGCAAATCTCACTCATAGCTGATAGCTATTCTTCTCTTCTCTTCTCCTTTCTTCCTTATTTCCCCCACCAACGTGCACATTAGACGGAGACACTCTTACTCGCACTATTGCTCTCTCGCTTCAGTGTGGTGGTCAGCTCCTCTCACGGGATGGCGCAGTCTATTATATATGGGTGCTTTCCAATTGTTTAACACATCTTAACACAAACATACACAGGAAGGCACAAAGTGTAGCGATGTGCACGACTCAATTGGAACAAAGTTAATGTGCGACTTTCGAGTGGAGGGTTAGGATTCTTCATAACCATGTCCATCTTGATATTTTTTAATCCATGCTGAGGGTGATAGCATCGATATATAAAATGGATTGACCATTGCGTGTAGACAGGCGTTAGCCCGCGGTGAAGAGAGAGATACTACATGCGAGGCCTATGTCTGTCTCTTTTGCTAGTATCTCATTGGTAATTTTTATAAATAATATATAAATAAAATATATAAATGCATATTATATTAATATATAAATATGAATGAAAATTTAATCAGTAATATATCTAACTTGCAAATATGCAAAAGAGACAATTTTATTTTATTTATTAAATATAATAAAAAAATTAATTGTACAAAAACTCATTAATTTGAATTACTTACTTCAATGATACTTTTAATATTTTTATTGTTCATTTTTGTATTTGTATGGTGTACTTTAATGGTTGTCTTTTAATTAAAAAGGATAAAACGAAAAGAAAATTGCCAACATAATCGCCGTCAGTCTGTAACCGCATATTTCATTTGTCCCTAGAAAACAGAAGGTTACACAAGTTGACTAGTAGCCCTCGAGCTGAGTACGGATGTGTAAAGTTGTGTCGGCAGTTACGGCAATTGGAACGCGACTTGTGTCGCCGTGTGCATAAAAGTGTCTAGGGATATCTCAATTGGAAAGCACCCTATGTCTATGGTGCCTCCTCAAGACTTCATAAATCAGCCCATTTCTGGGCTACTTCGAGCGTCAAATACGTGTTGTATCAGCTCCATTTTTTGTGTGCTTCCGCTGGACATATTAATTTCTGCCGGCTATTCAAGTGGAGGACCAGAAATAGAGCGCATCCAACAACGGACGTTCGCGCGCTTTTGTTCTCGGCTTCGGCCATTACAACACACTTTCCCTCGCTTTCCTATCCCTCCTCCCTTCCCTCCCCGGAGAAAGGAATCTACCGGAATTACATTTCAGCCCAGGATTTTGCATCGTCTCACTCTCTGTAAGTACAATCTTACTCATTTCAAAAGTTGTGCATACCCTTAAATATGGACTTGGAAGATCCCGACATGTCTACCGCGCTAGAGTCACTAATTACTGAGTCAGGCTTTTCGCCGGTGACTCGTATAAAGATTTTAGGCAAGCGGCCCATAGATAAAGAATATCTGCCAGCCTCTTCTAAGATCTCACGCTCCAGCACAGACAGTAGCCTAACCTCCCATCAAGAACCGAACTCTGGATCGGTGATCTCACTCACAGACACCATTCGCAATAACAGATACTCCGACAACAATGCTGGACCGTTCGACGTCCACGTGCAACGTATTTCTAATCCGAAAGCTCAACTCCACCCCATTTTTGTAGGGAGAGCTGTGTGCGAACTTGGCATAAGTGACATTCTTGAGATCAAAAAAGCGGGCTTCTCCAAAGCATCCATTTACTTCAAAACCAAAGAAGCAGCAAATGCTCTAGTCAACGATAGAAAACTATCTGAGAAGGACTTAGAAGCCTTCATCCCTCCCTTTCGCACCTCTAGGAAGGGAATAATTAGAGACGTTCCCCCAGAATTCACTGACCAGCAAATTTTAGAGAGCATCGTCAGTCCCTTTAAGGTCATTGCAGTATCCAGACTAAATCGCAGAGTCACGACACCTTACTTGGACTCTCAGTCTGATCCTCCACCTGCGGTCACCTACTCTCCGTCTCTCTCAGTCTCGATTACCTTTGAAGGGCAAAAAATCCCCAAGCATATATACTTATTTCACGTCAGCTACCCTGTTTCGCCTTATGTTGCAAGAGTCTCAAGATGTAATAAATGTTATAGATTTGGACACATCAAAACCAACTGCAAAAGTCAGCCTCGCTGCTCACACTATGGAGAGAAGGGTCACTCCTTCTCAGAGGAACACTGCCACCAAAGTCACCGTCCACCCACGTGCGTAAATTGTAAAGGCGAACATCGAGCAGACTCATTCATCTGCCCAGAATTCCTTACTCAAAAGGAAATAAGAAAGTACGCAGCTTATAGGAATATTTCCTTACTGGACACAAGAGAGATCTTTAAAGGTAACAGAACCCCTCCCTTCTTCTCCTCGTCCTCGGAAGAGTTCCCAAAATTAAACTCCTCCTGTTTCACTTCTCGTCCCCCGGACTCCAACCCACGCGCTCCTTCATCCCCCCCGCTTGAATACACATCGCCTCACCTCTCTTTCGCACAAGCCGCTAAGACTCTATCTTTCTCTTCAAGTCCCCATTCCTCCCCCCTCTGCATCCCTGTCCCAGACAGAGCTTCTTGCAAATCTTCTCCCTCTTTCCCGACCCCCACACGTCACACACACGCCTCACGCCTTAATAAAAAACCCCGCCTTCCCCCTTCCCCCCACAGGCCTCCTCACCCCTACGTATCATTTCCCGCACCCCCCCCTACTTCTTCAACTGTCTCTGTGAATCACTCTGACAACCCTCATCCTCCATCTACCTCTTCCCCTTCAAGTCTCCCAATCACCCCTCAAAATGCCCTCAATCACATTCTACGGCTCATCATTGATCTGTTGCCCCTACTTACTTCTTCCGATTTTCCTGGACTTGCCCCCACTATTCTTCAGTTTATCCGCAACCTTCCCGCTAACTTGGACAACTCTCCCCCACCTCCACCTATCTAGTATGGTCAACAAGTCTACTCACAACAACTTTACACTTCTCCAATGGAACTGCCATGGCATATCCAACAAAAGGGATTCCCTCGTTCAAATCAGCGACCAATACGACATCCTCGCGCTGTCTGAAACATGGCTCTCCCCAGATAAGGAATTCTTCCTAAATAACTTCCACATACTACGGAAGGACGGCCCCTCCAATAAATCAGGTGGTGTCCTGCTGGCAATCAACAAATCTATCCCTTTTACAAAACTCGATTCCATTTTTTCCCTGGACGGGACCCTCGAAGCTGTCGCAGCCAAAATCTCTTCTCTTCACACCGACATCTTTATCGTTTCCATTTACAGACATCCATCCAGTCCCTCTGCCTTTGCCTTTTCAACTCAATTCCATCCTCTGGACAGATCATCATCACAGGAGACTTCAACGCACATCACACCTCTTGGAGCTGCAAACGCTCTGACTCCATAGGTGTCTCCTTACTTGATACTTCCCATGACTTTTCCCTCTCTTTCATTAATGACGGTTCCCCTACATACATCTCTTATTTCACTCGCTCATCTTCAGTCATTGACCTCACTTTTGTCTCTTCTGGCTTGACCCCTTATTGCACTTGGATCTCCTTCGACGACTCACTAGGTAGCGATCACATTCCTTCTCTAATCACTGTTAACCAACCTGTCCAATCCCGATCCTTTTTCTCTCACAAACTTCAGACCTCCAAGATTAACAGGAAACTCCTCCTCACTACTCTCTCGCTCTCTTTCTCCTCTCTTTCCAACCGCATCGATTCAGCTTCCTCCCCAACGGAAAAGTACGATACCTTCTGCGACTTTCTCAGAGATACTATGATCACCTTACTCTCTCCACACAAACTCCCTACTAACGACTCTCCCTCTCCAAGTCGTGCAAAAGCTAAATCAAACACGAAAACCAAAACTTCTCAACTCACTCGCCCTCCTGCCCCCTGGTGGAACGAGCAATACTCTGAAGCCGTCGGGCTCAGGAAACAAGCACTCAAGGCGTTCCGCAGACATCCTTTTAGCGTCAACTACCTCAACCTAAAGAAGCAAGAAGCACTCACCAAAAAAATCCTCCGGCGTGCTAAACGCACGGGTTGGAGATCCTTTTGTGAGTCTATCACCTCTTCCACCAGTATTTCCGCCTTGTGGCGCATTGCAAAAAGATTCAAAAACAGATTTCTCAGCTCACCTTCATCTCTTCCTCCTCTCAGCAGCGACATACCGCCCGCTATCCTGGACTTAATCAATTCCATTTCCCCCCCTCATGTCTTCACAAACTCCCCTCATCCTGCTTCCTACCATCTCGCCCTCACTCTTGTCACATTTTCGACAGCCCCTTTCAACCTGAAGAGCTCCAACACGTAATTCTCTCCCTTAAAAACAAGAAGTCCTCCCCTGGATTGGATCAAATAGACTATCTCACTCTCTCCAACCTCCCCACCGCGTATCTTTCTCTTTTGCTGTCTAATGACCTTTTCTTTTCCGGAGAGTTCCCTGAGTCGTGGAGCCATTCGCTGGTCTACCTCATTCCCAAAACATCCTCAGGCAAATACCGCCCTATCTCACTCACCTCTTGCTGCCTCAAAATCCTCGAAAAGCTTATTCTCCTCAGAATAGACTGGTGGATGGAAAGATATGAAAAACTCCCCCCCACACAATTCGGCTTTCGCAAGTTCCGGTCATGCCAGGACAATCTGTCCATCCTCACCACGGAAATCCACACAAGTTTTACTCGAGGCACCTCCACCGCATGCCTCTTCCTAGATCTCTCTAATGCTTTTGACGACGTCATTCCCTCCATCCTCATCTCTGACCTCGTCGATTTAGGATTACCCCCCATCCTGTGCCAGTTCATCTACTCATTCACTCATACACGCAAGCTTCAATTCGTAATCAACGGAGACATCTCCGATGCACGTTACTCTTACAAAGGCTTGTCCCTCAAGGCTCCATTCTTAGCCCCCTCCTTTTCAACATTTACGTATCGAAACTAAATAAATACATAGGAGAGGACTGTGAAATAGTTCAGTTCGCTGACGACATCGCCATTTTTGTCAGCTCCCGTCACATCGATAAAGCGCTCGCAGAGTTAGAACTCTCGGCTAACAAAGCCGCCGAATACCTTACATCTAAAGGCCTGTCTGTTTCTCCTTCGAAAACCTCTCTAATGATTTTCACCAAGAAGCACATAGACCCTTGCGCTTTTTCTATTAACCTCGCAAACTCCACTGTTCATTCAACCGACTCTTGCAAATTCCTCGGAATCTTTCTTGACTACCGCCTTAATGGTAACAGCTACATTCGTTCTCTGTCCACCCGCTGCTCAAAGCTTCTTAACATACTCAATACGTTAAGGGGCACCTGGTGGGGAGGAGCGCCCTCTTCTCTCTTGAATATCTACAGAGCCCTAATAAGAGGCTCTATGGAGTATGGCTGCCTCACCTTCCCCTTCAATAACCACTCTTCCATGCGCCACCTTGAGAGTATCCAACTACAAGCGCTCCTGCTTAGGTCTACGCAAGACTACTCCTACGAATGTTGTTCTCGCGGAAGCCGGGGAAGGCCCCCTGAGATTCAGATTTGAACTCCTTACCTCTAAATACATTCTATAAATCTTTGCTCTGGACTCCCACCCACTCATAGACAAACTTTTCGCACTTCTCTGGTACTCACGCAGATCTCGAAAGACCAATCCATCCGAAAAATTTCTCCTGTTCAAAACCTTTAGCTCTCTCCTCCGTCTAAAATATCACATCATGAAATTCGACTATCCGGCTGTATACTCCATAGACTACAAAGCTCTCATCTTCATCTCTTCAATTGTCATTACTCCCTCTATCGAAGCAGAGAAAATTAAGAACGCTCTTATTCCTCAAATCGATTTCATGGAAATTTATGACTCTCTTATTGCCTCCTGCACATGCTTCTACACAGACGCTTCCAAAAATACCTCCAATGATTATGTCGGATTCGCCATATACTCCCCCTCCCCTCACTTGCAGCTGTTATTTAAAACTCAACCCTACGCATCTATCTTTTCCGCAGAAGCCCTTGCCATCCTTTACACCCTTGACTATATTCTCTCCAAACTAGTCACCAAATCTGTTATCTTTACTGATTCTAAAAGCGTCACTGAAGCACTTCTCTCGGTCAACTTGGCCCACTCGTACAACCACATCATCTTCGCCATCAAACAGAAGCTCTACGACATCAAGCAGGCTGGCCTCGAAAACACCATCGTCTGGATCCCGGCACACACGGGCATACTGGGTAATGAAACCGCAGATCACTTAGCAAAAACAGCTATTTCGGCAGGAAAACTAACTAAGAAACAACTCCCTCACTCCGATTTCTTCTCGATTCCTCGCAGAAAATACATAGAAAGTTCCTCCCGTTTGCTTAAAATCCAAGGTAGATACAAAGGGATAAGGTACTTTACCTCCTTCAACGAGATCACGCCAAAACCCTGGTTTCACAAATTTGAGTCAAACAGAGAAGGCATTGTAACATGCTGCAGAATCAGAAGTGGCCACTACGCCCTCAATTACAGTCTCAAACGCTGTAATCTGGTTGCAGATTCGTCCTGCCAATGCGGTTTCCACACTCAGGACGCAGACCATATCTTCTGGAACTGCCCCTTATTCGACGCACAGAGGTCAACGCTTTTAAAACACCTTTCAAGGTTCAAGAAGTTAACAAGACCATATCGGATTCAAGAAATTCTAGCTAAACCCTTCTCCGGGGTTATCCATGTCTTACTTTCCTTTCTAAAATCCTGCAACCTCCAACTTTGAACACAACAATTCCCTAGCACACTATCTCTTAATCCACTAAATCACCTACTCTCTCTAACCCGTTGTTGGCCTGAATACGCCGATCTCTGCTAGATCGGAGGTGGCCATTCAAATCCAAAGAAGAAGAAGAAGATGGAAAACAGTGGCGGATGGATTCTGATAGAGTCTTCAGTAAAGATAGGGACCCAGTCAGCAAAGTCTGTTCAAACAGATTTTGTCAATTTCTGCTACAAATTTTTGTCGACAGTAAGATTGTAGATTGTATAAAAAATTTGTTATATCAAATAATAATAACAGAATGTCAGCAGAAATGTTATAAAACCTGCTGACATAATTTTATAGCAAAAACTAAACAGGATTTGTTTAAAATTATCATAGCAAATTGATGGCGGATAGAAATCGAGCAAGATCTGCGCAACATAGTTTGATATCAAATTGATTGTAGAAATCGAGCAAAATGTGAATAATGTAATTTGATGTCAGATTGTTGGCAAAAATCTAACAGAAATTGTATAAAATTATTATAGAAGATTGGCGACAGAAACAGAGCAGGACCTCCGCAAAACAGTTTGATGTCAGATTGATTGCAGAAATTGAGCAGGATCTGTGCACACAATCTCTGATAGCAGATTGACGGCAGAAACGAAACAAGGTTTGCATGATTCGATAGTTCCTTCACTTACCGCTACGTGAGCTACGTGTACTTTCTCGTAATTGAATTTCTGTCAGAAATATATATAAAGTCGTGAATATGAATAAAAAACTAAAAATATAGTAATTATCATTTTAATTTCTATCATTTTAATTTCTGATATAAGCAGATGAGATTCAGAATATTAAACTGATTGGAATCAATATGATAAATGGAAAATTATTCATGTACTGCCTATTTGAGGCATAAAGCAAGAATTTAATTCTAAATAAATTACATCTCAAGTTTTACAAATTACCTTTACTTTTATCATTTACTTTATTATTAATTTAATTAAATTGAATTAGTCCTTCGCTATATGAGATATAATTACGATATAACATATATTACATTAATATATATTACGATATAACATATGAATATATATAATTTTAGAAGAAAATCGTAATTAACTTGCCGATAATATTGTTATTTAGCACCTGTAATAAGTCTTTTGTTGCATTTATATAACATTAATAAAAGTAAGCGCAAATCTTGCGCAGTTTCTATTATCAATTTCTACTATTAGGTTGCATACGCAGATTCTGCTCGGTTTCTGCTGACAATCTAACATCAAGTTACACGTACAGATTCCGCTCGATTTCTGCTGTCAATCTGTTGTCGGTTTATGCTGACAGATTCTGCTAGTAGAACCCAAGCTTAATGCGGACGCAGTTGATGTCAATCTGCCGCAATATTCTGTTTGAATCTGCTCGCATGCTGCTAGCAGACTGCTAACATTTTGCTTACTGGAGATGTATGTAGGAGGAGTAAAATACGAAATTGTTCATTAAATTAATTATATTTTACATTAATATTGCACGTTGTATCAGAAATGAAAAAAATACGAAGGAGCAGGATCGAATCATGAATCCGCAGCATAGTAGGGCTTAACCCCGTCTAGCAATGCCGTCCTCTCGCTGATAGGTGTAAATTCACCGGTATACAATCGGTATACATCATATTTTTTCAGTTAATCTATCTAAAAAATAACTAAGCATTGCTCTCTCTCTTTCTTCAAGTACTCTTTGGTCGAGTATTATATTTTGTTAAAATATTTTTAAAATCGGTGTTTCAAAGTTCACGCCCTCCCCTCGTGAGATAAAAGAAGATATTATTTTACTACAAAACTACTACAAAGAAGGATCCTCTGATAACTGTTCTGACGGACCGAAGCCTTTAGAGAACTCTTTTTGACGGCATTCCATACCCTGTGCCCCTGAAGGCACAATAATATGAAGTTTTAAAATACACTTGGTAACAAAGGAATGCCTTAATACATGAATTTATGCAACAGGAATACTTTAACACATTGCATATATGAAAAAATGCATGTCTCGACACGTACATGAACGTGTTAATATGTGTTTATTCCTGTTATCAGATAAATGTAAGCCATAGAGTACGTTTACACGGCAACGTTAATCTGGTTTAGTAACAATCGTAGTTATAACTTCCTAAAAGTGATGTTCGTTTACACGCAAGGAGCAATACAAGCAGTTACATAGCAATTACATACTTACACATTACATACTTTAACTTATTAACAGTTTTTGTATACTAGTACTCGTTACTTGATTATTCAGGTTGACAATACGATTGTTATAATTTTCATAGCGTTTACATGTCTTCTTAAAGCCGGATTTGTAAGTCTACTCCTTTTAGCAGGAATAACGTTACTACAACTGGTGTAATAATATCGGCGTAAAGCACGGTTTACACGGCATATAACACCAGTAGTTACAACAGCGGTTGTTACTAAACCTGATTAACGTTGCCGTGTAAACATACTCATAGGCCAGTATTCATAGTCCGATCTTATATTTGAGATTGTCTTAAGTTCGAGCTTGAAATGCTACGCAGCTATTTGATTGGTTGAATGAAATCTTAAGTTAACCTCGGACCAGACTTAAGACCATCTTAAATATAAAATCGGACTATGAATACCGGCCATAGAGATTATTAAACTTCTAATAAGTAACTAATAGATGTTTTATAAATATCTTAGATGTCCTATAAACGACCAATAGATGTTTAAATAAATGTCTTATATTAGATTTGATTTGAAAAAACACAAAGACGTCTAATTAATTAAATTTTAAACATTTATATCAACCGATCTCTTTAATGAAAAAGTAGTGGAAAGTAATTGATTCGATGTTTTTTTAATTGATGATTTCTCACTGGGTTACAATCAACATCTTTCTTTTTTTGTGTCTCGTCTTTCGTGAATCTTGATTTCGACTATCTGTGCATCACTTTGCGAAAAAAGCAGCCAATTACATCATCAATATAATTTCACGTAGTGGTTACATTGTGATTTGCAAATTTTGTTGGGGTGTCAAGTTGAATGACCATGACAAGATATGTTACTACTGCTCCAGTAATCTATATAAGAAAATTTCATCAGGTAAATTTTACATCATTAATATAAAAAATTAAATGAAAACAGATCTGGTAAATAATCAATTAAAAAAGTCAATCCTAAATCATGATCTTGGCATATAATCTCATAATTCGCATTTCGAAATAGCAATATAATATTTTTTCTACATGCTAAACCGTTGAATTTTTTGATAAATTGGAGAGAGACTCTCATACTCTATATATTATCCTATAAAAAATCAGGACCAGAATTTAAAAAAGACATACATATATATATATATATATATATATATATATATATATTTCTGGATGCTCTTTCTTTTTCTATATCCCATATAGCACGGCAAAATTGCAACAACAATAAAATCCGCCAAAAATATTATACAAAAATATTATAATATAATATTGCAGTAACATAGCAATATAATGCATATGCAATAATACATTATATAAAAAAAAAATATATATACACGGTGGCCATTTTAATCGATGCACTCGAATATCTCGAAAACAGCACTCTTCAGAAAGAAATGTTTCAAACAAAATTGTAGGGTGTGAAGGGGGACATAAGATGGTAGCATTGGTTTGACCTTGAAAAGTCATTTGAAGGTCACATAAAAGTCACCTTCAATTTCTTAAATTGAACCACTATTTTTCATTACATATTCTTGTAGCTTATCTCGAGAGCTTTCCAAAACACTACAGACAATGTTTTTTCATTAAATACTTTTTGAGTTATAAGGCTCAAAGTTTGCAATACTTCGATATAAAATGCAAAATATCTCGTAAAATATTTAGTTTTCGGTAGTCTTACCTATACTTTATGCACAGGATAATGAGACAAAACTATTGTGCAAAGAAAACGTATGATTGTTTATGATAAAAAATGTGTAATTTGCAATGCACTTTTTGTTATAAACAATCATGCGTTTTCTTTGCACCAATAGTTTTGTCTCATTATCCTGTGCATAAAAGTATTAGGGTAAGACTACCGAAAACTAAATATTTTACGAGATATTTTGCATTTTATATCGAAGTACTGCAAACTTTGAAGCCTTATAACTCAAGAAGTACTTAATGAAAAAACATTTGTCTGTAGTGTTTTGGAAAGCTCTCGAAATAAGCTACAAGAATATGTAATGAAAAATAGTGGGTTCAATTTAAGAAATTGAAGGTGATTTTTATGTGACCTTCAAATGACTTTCCAAGGTCAAACCAATGCTACCATCTTATGTCCCCCTTCACACCCTACAATTTTTGTTTGAAACATTTCTTTCTGAAGAGTGCTGTTTTCGAGATATTCGAGTGCATCGATTAAAATGGCCCACCGTATATATATATATATATTATTTGATATAATCCCCAAAAACTTACCTTTTTAAAAAAAGGTAAAAAAAGGGCGCCAAGTTCATGCACTAATTGTATCCAACTGTCATATTGTCTACAAAAATAGTGATATAAAAAAATTGCGCCAACTAAGAATAAAAATTTGTACAAGATAAATAGTAAAAAAAATTTTAATTAAAAAAACTTGGCGCTGCCAATTTTATTAATAAATTGTTCAGCTTAAAAGTCTAAATTTACAAATCCAGAAGATCTTAAGAGAATTAATAATAAATGTCCAGCAATTATATTTGCTGTTAAACATATATTTAATTGGAATATATGCCAATTTTATTGGCAGCGCCAAGTTTTTTTTAATTAAAATTTTTTTTACTATTTATCTTGTACAAATTTTTATTCTTAGTTGGCGCAATTTTTTTATATCACTATTTTTGTAGACAATATGACAGTTGGATACAATTAGTGCATGAACTTGGCGCCCTTTTTTTACCTTTTTTTAAAAAGGTAAGTTTTTGGGGATTATATCACTTCTTTTTTTAGTCTAATTTGCTAAGAGACATTATATTAAAAAAAGTATGTATATATATATATATATATATATATATATATATATATATGTATACTCTTTTAATATAAGCAAATTATATAAAAATATATATAAAATAAGTATATATAATATACATTTTATATATATATATATAATTAATATATTATATATATTTATATTTAGCTTGTAAAATAGATATATATATTTATTTACCTTATTCCAATTATCATACCGTACTGGCTCTTGCCAATTTTTAATTAATAATTTAATTATTTATTATTTATAACTTGCACTTTATCACTACTCAAAATGCGGTTAATGATACATGTCACTAATGACACATATGACACATGTCATTAATATCGAAAAGCGTCGCTAGCGCAATCTTCTGTCGAGAGTAGGAAAAGGACGTTTTCTCTTTCTATGTGTTGTGTACATGTGCGTGGACGACGACCATGATGATGATAATGATAAAGACGTTTCTTAATTGAAAATTTTCATATTTCGACTTTGCATTATGATATCTCCATTAATAGATCACGCAGCGCAAAAAGAAAGATACTTTCTTTATACAATTCAAACTCGCTCTATCGATTAAGACTAGTAAGAATTCGATCCGTTCAGCCGTTATTGAAATCCGATAATCTAAGTTACTCTCAACTGTCCGACTCGCGTATAGATACACGGTGTGCCGCGCAATGCTTCGCATGAACTTGGCGCGAGACACTACCGTGTCTCTTGATATATATATGTATATACAGGGTGTCCCATTTTAATCCATCCAATCGAATATCTCGAAAACCAAGCTTGAAAGAGAAAAATGTTTCAGACAAAAGTTGTATGGTTTCTAGGGGGACATAAGATGGTACCATTGGTTTGACCTTGAAGAGTTATTTGAAGGTCACATGAAGGTCACCTTCAATTTCTTAAATAGAATCTACATTTTCTCATTACATATTCTTGTAGCTTATCTCGAGAGCTTTCCAAAACACTATAATAAAATATTTTTTTATTGAATACTTTTCGAGTTATGAGGCTTGAAATCATTTCTTAATTTAACATAAACCGTAATATATCTAGTAAAATATTCATTTTTCGATTATCTTGCTTTAATACTTTTATGTACAAAATAATGAGAGGAATCAATTGGTGTAAAGAAAACACATAGTTATTTTTAAGAAAAAATATGTAATTTGCAATTAACAATTCCATATTTTTTCTTAAAAACAACTGTATGTTTTCTTTACACCAATTGATTCCTCTCATTATTTTGTACATAAAAGTATGAAGGTAAGATAATCGAAAAATGAATATTTTACTAGATATATTACGGTTTATGTTAAATTAAGAAATGATTTCAAGCCTCATAACTCGAAAAGTACTCAATAAAAAAATATTTTATTATAGTGTTTTGGAAAGCTCTCGAGATAAGCTATAAGAATATGTAATGAGAAAATGTAGATTCCATTTAAGAAATTGAAGGTGACCTTCATGTGACCTTCAAATAACTCTTCAAGGTCAAACCAATGGTACCATCTTATGTCCCCCTAGAAACCATACAACTTTTGTCTAAAACATTTTTCTCTTTCAAGCTTGGTTTTCGAGATATTCGATTAGATGGATTAAAATGGGACACCCTGTATATACACACATACAGGGTATTTATCTATTATCCCATTTTAAAGGACTCACTCACAAATATCTCAGAGACACTGCGTTAAATCGAAAAATGTTTCAAACAAAAGTTGTGTGGCTTCAAGGGGGCCATAAGATGGTAACAATGATTTGACCTTGGAAAATTATTTGAAGGTCAACTTTAAAATCTTAAATGGAAATCCCTATTTTTTATTTCATATTCTTGTAGTTGACATCGAGAGCTTTCCAAAACACTATAATTAAATGTTTTTCCATTAAGTACTTTTCGAGTTATAAAGCTTGAAATAATATCTTAATTTTACATAAAATATCTAGTAAAATATTCATTTTTCGATTATCTTACCTTAATACTTTTATGTACTAAATAATGAGAGGAATCAATTGGTGTAAAGAAAAAACATAGTTGCTTCGAAGAAAAAATATGTAAATGTTAATTGCAAATTACATATTTCTTAATATCAATTAGATATTTTATGGTAAATTAAGATATTATTTCAAGCCTTATAACTCGAAAAGTACTTAATGGAAAAACATTTAATTATAGTGTTTTGGAAAGCTCTCGATGTCAGCTACAAGAATACCAAATAAAAAATGGGGGTTTCCATTTAAGATTTTAAAGTTGACCTTCACATGACCTTCAAATGATTTTCCAAGGTCAAATCATTGTCACCATCTTATGGCCCTGACAAACTAAAACTTTTTGAAGATTAGTCAGGATAATGGTCTAGACAACAAATATGTCAAGATTAAAGTTATTAGTGAGAAATTAAAGTAAATATCTTAGAATCTCACTTTACACAATTTTAAATTTATTAATAAACAACAAGCGACTAAACAAAACAAAGCGACAACCTAAAAATTTTCCCTATGCTACTCAAGATCATGATTTATAATAGCATATATCAAGGTCAAAATTATTGAAATGGATTTTCCAATCATTTATTTATCATAAATTACTTACGGAACATATAAGGGAAATATTGATTTCATACAATCCAAAAGCAGTAAATGTCAAATCTTCGTGGATTAATTGAAGTGAAAAATGTATCACCTGAATAATAGAATTTATATGTAATAAAGGAATATTAATTTTTTTTATTATATTATATTATTTTATATATAATAAAGAAATATTTATTAAAATGTATCCATATATATAAATGTGATATTACTTCAGATTGCATTGACTTGTATTCCAAGAAAACATCATGCAAAATTATTCCCATTTGATTGAACTGCGTAAATAAATATACAATAGGATTAGTTATACATATATATATACAGGGTGTCCCATTTTAAGTGTCCACCCCAAATATCTCTGTCATTTTTGATTTTAAAGAAAAATGGTTCAGACATGTTTTATATGGTTTCGAGGAGGCCATAAAATGGTACCATTGATTTGACCTTGAAGGTCACATGAAGGTTACCTCAATTTTTTTAAATGGCACCTCTTATTTTTTATTACATATTCTTGTAGCTAACCTCGAAAGCTTTCCAAAACACTATAATCAAATCTTTTTTCGTGAAGTACTTTTCGAGTTATAAAGTCCCAAAATTACAAAAAGTTTGTAAATTTGGAGCTTTATAACTCGAAAAGTACTTCACGAAAAAACATTTAATTAGAGTGTTTTGGAAAGCTCTCGATATCAGCTACAAGAATATGTAATAAAAAATAAGGAGTGCCATTTTAAAAAATTGAGGTAACCTTTACGTGACCTTCAAATGACTCTTCAAGGTCAAATCAATAGTACCATCTTATGGCCCCCTTGAAACCATACAAAACATGTCTGAACCACATTTTTCTCTAAAATAAAAAATGAGAGAGATATTTGGAGTAGACACTTAAAATGGGACACCCTATATATATATATATATATATATATATATATATATATATATATACAGTTTCAAAAAGTAACGAAAACTTTTAATTTTCTCAGAAAGTATTTATTTAATTTTCAATTTTTATCTCATCCCCTTCAACAAAGTAGTCCCTTTGTGATATTATACACTTCTGCCAACTGTTTTCAGTTTGAGAAACACTGGTGGAACGCCTCATTAGGTATCGTCTTGAGTTCGATTTGCGATTTCGCCTTTATCTCATCTACTGTTGAAAAACGTTGTCCTTTGAATGTCCTTTCGAGTTTAGGAAAAGTCACAGGGGATCATGTCTGGAGAATAGAGTGGTTGCGGCATCACAACAGTGTTGTGTTTCGCTAAGAACTGTTGGATAAGCAAAGCGGTATGCGCCGATGCGTTGTCGTGGTGCAAAGTCCACGAATTGCCTCTCCAAAGTTCGGGTCGTTTTCTCCGGATTGCGCAAATTGTGCAAAACTTGTAGGTAGTACTCCTTGTTGACTGTATGACCAAGCGGCAAAAATTCGTGATGAACTATTCCATTGTAGTCCATGAAGAAAATGATTAGAAGGACCTTCATATTTGACCGGACTTAACGTGCTTTTTTCGGTCTTGGTTCTTCAGAAAACTTCCATTGACACGATTGAGCCTTCGTTTGGACGTCGTAGCCATATATCCACGTTTCGTCACCAGTTATAACGCGTTTGAGCAAGTCTGAGTCAACAGCGACATCAGCAAGCATTTGTTCAGCGATGGTTACGCGATGCTGTTGAAAATTTAGCAGTTACGCGATATTTGTTGAAAATTTAGCAGTTTCGGAACAAATTTGCTGTCACTCGTTTCATGTTCAAAACATCAGCAAAAATCGCTTCGCATGTGCCGTATGAAATTCCTATTTCTTCAGCAACCTCTCTAATGGTGATTCTTCTATTAGCAAGCTCTTTAATTAACAATCTCTTTAATTTTTTCCACGTTTTCATCACTGGTGGACGTGCTAGGACACCCAGATCTCGTGTTATCTTCGATGTCTTCTCGGCCTTTCTGAAAGCGTTTATACCATTCATAAACTTGTGGTATAGCATCATCGCTAAAGGCCTTCTTTAACATTTTGAACGCTTCGCTGTACTTAATTGCGTTTTTAACACAAAATTTCAAACAAATTCTCTGATCTGACATTTCATCACACAAAAAATCCCCGAACACTGAAGTACGTCTTGCTCATTCGCTTGCCAAACACAAACTAAGCGTCGCAGCTGCCTGAAAATTAATACGTACGTCGCTGGCAGTGCTACTAATACAAAAAAGAATCGACTCCATAAACAAGATACAGCACGCGCAATTTAAAAATTCTCGTTACTTTTTTATCAAACCTGGTATATACTATATACACAATTATATCATATTATATATATTTCTACATTAATTCAATACTCAACTTCATTTTTAGATCGCTGACAAACAAAACTGATGTATAACAATCGAAAACCATAGCAAAATATGAAGATCATATTAAAAATTAAGATCTCGTTATTTTCACTGTCTGTTTTCATATTATGATACATATCATGCAGAAGAATAATGATAGCATTAAAGCATATAATAGAAATGATTAAAAGCTGCAGACCAAAATTTGTATTAATCTGGAAGTAAAAATATATTTATACACACATGAAAATTATTGAAAATAACTTTAATTAATTATATAGTTCTTTATGATATATTATTTAATATAAATATTAACTATGTCTTTAAAAAGTTAGTTTAAAAATTGTCTTTATTAAGTTATGATATAATCAATAAATTGCAGATTATATATATATATATATATATATATATATATATATATACCCAGCAAACACCAAGTAACAGTTATATAACTGTTAGTTGTAATTTCCCACTCAACAATATAACAGTTACATAACAGATATGTTATATGGGTATATATTATATATATATTATATATATATATATATAATATATATATATATATATTATATATATATATAATATATATAATATATATAAAATATATATATATATAATTATATATATAATATAAATACCTTTGTCGGAGGGCTGTCATTATGAGGAGTCGAGGTGTTAAAATGTTTTGGAAGCAAGGAAGAGTTGCTGAAAGGGTGCTGAAAGGAAGAATATGGAATGAAGTAAACTGAATAAATGGATTAAGCATAAAAAAAAGGACATGGGAAATGAAAAACAGCATGGAATAGAGAATTTCAGGAAATACCATTAAATGAAATTGTCGAGTGAGAAAGGTTAGAAAGAATCGGAGTTGAGAGGAAGAGAAGAAAGGCGATAATACGGAAAAGAAGAAAGGCGAAAATGTGGGAAGGAAAATGAGAACATGAAAAAAACAGAAGAGATACGGTCGGTGAGATAGAGATAAATATGGAAAGGTACATAGCAGTTGCCCCAAAAACATGGCTTGATAGAGACAAGATAGAGAGATAGAAGGAAGGAATAAAGGCGGCAATACACACAGGAGAAGCAAGTAATGAGAAAAGGATTGCACGCGATAAGCAGAATAGAATTTGAAAGATAAACGAGAAATTGTTTATGTGAAGAGATATAAGAGATGTGAGATATGAGAGACGGATATAGGTGTGAGAAGGATCAAGGAGGGAAGTCATGTAAGAGAGTTATTCACGGAAGAAAAATGCGGAGTGAAGAAGTTGAAAAGGTATTATGTATAATAGAGATTAGGGAAAGAAGAAGAATAAATAGCGGTCAGAAAGGAAGAAAGGATGGAAGGCAGGAGAATGGAGCTATTGGAAGAGAGGGCGAAAGAAAGAAAGAAAATAAATGGGATATAAGATCAAGACTCGACGATGGAAAAGAGGAAATATAGGTGGTGGATGTTAGAGAGGAAGAGAGCAAAAAGGAAGAAGGAAAAGTAAATCGTAGTAAGCAACAGATGGGAGCAGGAAAAGAGTGGATATGAAATGAAAAAAAGAATATATAGAGAATAAATAAAGCTTAGATAATTGAAAAGATATATAGAGAATAAATAAAACTTAGATAATTGAAAACATAGGAGTAAGGAAAGGAAGATCAAACAAAAACAAAAGAGATGGGAGAAGAGCGAGGGGATTTTAGAAGGATGGAATTTTTGGAGGGAACAAATCTTATTTGATCAGTGAGCGACCTCTACAAGCCAGGATAGAATATCTGGAGGCTTGCCATGACTCTATTTAGGGTCCATCCGCCACTATTATTGGCACAATGGAGATATTGTTATTCACTAGAAGGATCTTGAGGGATATGGTCACTCTATGGCATTGTGCTCGTTGGTGGCGTTTCTTACAGACGGCCAGTCGGAAGCCAGCAGTGCACACGAATACCTTTACCGACACTTATTTGGTTCAGCGAGCGATCTATCAAGGATCCTTCGTGGCAATCAGCATTGCATCCATCGAGCAAGATACCAACATCGCTTTGGAGCCGCATATCACTGTATTAAAAAGTAACATTAAGTGTGAGATCTAGATAGCTTAGTATTTTAGAGCAGTTGCCCGAAAAACGAAAAACTCGGACTCGATTTTCGATCCAACCACTTGCACTTCACATTTTTTTCTAATCCATGAATATTGTTTTCTAATATCTAATTCGTTGGGTTGAAAAGTGTGTGAATGCTCTCTCCACAGGATATGTGTTGATGCCATTGCCACGGATGGATTCTGTCGTTCGTTGATTAAATGGGCGTATAGACATGTCTGATCTCCTCCCACATACATCCCTATTTTTATAGAGAGTAGTTTTACCCATACCAGCTGACCAAATAAGTGCCGGTGAAGGTATACTGCATGCTGGCTTCCGATTAGCCTTCCATGAGAAACGGTATCGACGAGCACAACACCATAAAGTGATCACATTTCTCAAGATCTTTCTAATGAATAATAATATCCCCATTGTGCTAATAACAGTGGCAGATGAACCCTAAATAGGGCCGTGATAGGGCCTCCAATCGTATTTAGAGTTAGTCTTTTTGATTGCAGTATTGAATATGGAAAGTAAGGAAGAAGAAGAGAGAAATGGAGGAAGGAAAAGAGAGTAGACACTGTCTACTAGACAGGATATGAGGAGAAAATCACTTTCCCTCCCAGTAACAAGATGGAACGAGGGAGGGGAAGGATGAAGACTGAGAAACGGAAATAGGAAAGAGATAAGCGAAAGGGAGGAAAGAATATCAGTATGTAAAGGTCGCAAATGGCTAGGTCCGGATATGGGGTTTTATTGTATGATTTTATATTGTATTGTTTTGTATAATATTGGTATAATACAGGTATACCATACAATTGTATAATACAGATTCTGGTACGCTTCTTAAAAGCACCTTTCTAACTTCTAAGAGATAAAATAAATATTATCTATCTATATAAATACCTTTGTCGCCAAAATATATAATCCATGATGAATATGCTGAATCAAACGGATTTTGGTCACTACAGTGCAACTGTATTCATTACACATGTTCAAATTCGCTATAAAGTCGACATAAATAATCGATAAATTCTCTTTTGAACGTTGTATCGCAATCTTGTTTAATTCGCGAAACCTTAAATACATATCGTTGATGTAATGGGTAAATAATCCATCCATAAATAGCAGACAGACTATCGAATACCACGATTGCAAGAAATAGCATATCAATTGATACGAATTAGTCGCGATTATATCGTAAGCATATTTCATCATAACAAGTAGTGCCACTATCATTATTGCAGCATCCTGCAAATGTGCGAGAAAAATATCCTTTTTCGAAAATTTTACGCCATACAACCTGAAATATAACAAATGAATCCCTAGCGAAAATGAATATTCGGAGCATAAGTCGAATGTAAGGAAAGAGTAATAGAAGCGTAAACGAAGCTCCTAAGAAGCGTAAATTGAAACGCCAAAGCGTAAATAAAGCGTTAAACGCTTCGGACCCCCCTCCCGCACCATCCTGCCAGTAGACAGGGTAGACTTCGCTTTACAACTTAAGCTCTTTGCACAATGCTAGGCAACAGGCAATAGAAATAAAGAATAAAAACTATTCATCAATAAATACGCGGAACAGAAAATATTCGATAATAAGAGCAGAGAATAGATATTATTTCTATTCTTATTGCCTGTTGCCTAGCATTGTGCAAGGGGCTTTACAGCATGTATCGATTGTGGCAAAGCGAGGTCCACTCTGCCTACCGGCGGAGTGAGGGATCGAAGGCCCCCTTGCACTCCCCGCGCGCGCGCGCGTGTGTGTGTCCAAACTATATAAAACAGAACAATTATTTTTATCCTTTTTCAGCTTATATCTCAGAAAGTATTTGAGTCCCCTTATATATATCGACCCTTATATATATATATATATATATATATATATATAAGGGTCGGATATATATATATATATGAAATTACTCGAGAAGACCTGCCCTATTATAACATATTTAAAAATAAACCAAATCGGAGGAGGGGCCCTTTTATGCATAATTATCCATTGTGCATTTAATACATGTTTTTACTATGTTTTTACTACAGAATTAAATTGTTAATTATTAATTTGTAATAACTTCTTAATAAACAATAACCGCCAATTAAAACTTTTTGGAGGTTATGACCTCAGGATCATGACCTTGATCACATATGTCAAGGTCAAAGTCATCGGTGAGATTGCCGTTCTTCTAGATAATTACCCAAATTTTTTATTTTAAATTTACAAAACCGTAAAAAATTTAAAGAGAAATAAATTTTAAAGCTTAACATGTGACTTCACATGTAAATAAAAAAATTTTAATTTCCATTAAATTTATAAATATAGCTAAATATACATTCTTTTTATGCGCTCTGGTCCGATGTTACGTCAAACTTAAACTAACTTAAAAGCTGGCCAATCACATCCATTCCTCAGAAGAATGGAATAACTGTGATTGACCAATGATGTAATTAATCGCTCTCAGAGGTGTCTGTGAAACCGCCACGACAATCTACGAATTTAAATTTAAAAAAACAAAAAAAATAAAAAAATACTAAGAGTTCTGATAGCACTTTTCATTCTAGGTTCTATAGTTCTTAAAAATAATTAAATAATTAAATAATTATTTATAAAATGGTAAACGGTCGGAACTCTGTGCAAAAATGTTTTTAAAGGATAGAACTCTTGTAGAACTGTCGTTAAAACTAGAGAAAATCATCAGCACGACATATTTTTACTAACAAGTAAACCTACGGAAGTGTCACTCATCGATTTTAATGAAACTTTGCACATTTGTAGAACTATGAAAAATATTTGATACGTATTTTTTTTATCAGTCAAGATTCGCTCTTGAAACTACCCTTTAAATGTAGAGGGTGGATTTTATGCACCAGGTAGAATAAGTTAAATGTTTCAAAAAATTAAATACTTATAGTGGATTTTTGAGGTCGCTAAAACTGAATCTGATGTTAAAATTATGGAAATCAAAATGGCCGATCCAATATGGCCTCCTACATACAAAGTGTTCTGTTTGGCCCTGTAGGGCATGGAAATATTGTAAAAAAATATTAAATTGAATTTTTTTTTTTTTTTTGGTGTTTCTCAAAGTTTTCGACATCGCTGATCACAATTCTGAGATCAGATTTTCGAAATTTTACGCAAAAACAATGTTGCCAACGTAAGCTGTCTTAAATGAATAACAACAGTTACATACATTTGAAGAGTAGTTTCAGAGCGAACCTTGATCGATAAAAAAAAATACGTATCAAATATTTTTCATAGTTCTACAAATGTGCAAAGTTTCATTAAAATCGGTGAGTGACACTTCCGTAGATTTACTTGTAAGTGTTGTGCTGATCAAGAACATTAAAAATTTATAAAAAATTATTAATTTTTGGAATATCGATCTGAAATTGCATATATAGGCTGAACTATAGCAGAACTATCGAAAACTCTTTCTAAAAATAATAATATTCAACGCGATATTTTAGAGGGAAAAGTGTCGTGCTAGATTCGCGAACTTAGCACATTTTTTCGATTTTTTAATATAAGGAATGCGGAACTCTTTTTAATTTTTATCAGGAACTGTAGAACTATGAAAAGTGCTATCAGAACTCTTAGTATTTTTTTGAAATTCGTAGATTGTCGTGCCAGCTTCACAGACACCTTTCAGAGCAATAAATTTTATCCTAAGTATTACCGAATTTTATATGAATGTCGGTCGATGACTAAAAATTGAATATGACAGAAGTACGATGTCATAAGTATTTTCAAAATATGAAAAGTAACGGTAAAAGTAACTCTTAAAATCGTTATCGTTACTAAAAAAAATGTAACATTATCGTTACAGTTACAGAAAAAAAAATATAACGCCGTTACCAATCCGTTACCAAAAAAAAGTAACTATAACGGTAACGGCGTTACAAGTAACGCGTTACTTCCCAATCCTGATTGTTACATATAATACAATTAAAGAATAATGAAATTAAATCAATCAAATCATTGAAAATACCTAATTTAATTGAAAATGTCTAATTTAATCGACATTTCGCTTTGTCGAAAGACGACTTTTAATATTCTGAAAATGGTCGACCTTAAGTCGATTCATAATCGATAGTTAAAGTCGACGATAAACCATACTAGAAATAGTTGACTAAATGTCGACTTAAAGAGACGACTTCAAATTGTCAATCAATTTTATAAAAAAAAATTCTTACTCAAATATAGTGTCAATGATGAACATCTCTTGGAGAGGAAAAGCGAATTGTTTTGGACGAAATATAGATGTGCCCATCGTTGTCAGAACTAAGAAAAAGTACAGAATGTACTCTAATGTTACCATGAATTTTTTAATAAGATGTTCTTCATCATATCCAGTGCAATTATTGTTCCAAGACATTTGACTTAACATGGAAAATAATACAATAAGTATAAAAGTATATAATCTGCCCACATAACTCGACAAATTAATCCCCAGAAGACGCGAAATTTTTTCGAGAGATTGACCTGTAGAAGTTGGAAGTTGCAATTTTTTTGAATCCATTAAGATTTTCTGAAAATGATTTTTTTAACAATCTTAAAGAAGTCGAAAATGTGAACTTATTAATATTGACCAAATATACTTACTCTAATACAGAATATTACAAAAAGAATTTTGTTTACACATTCAGTATTCGTATAACTATGCACGTATTAGAAATCACACTGATTCGCTACATGGCTTTATAATTTTATCGTTATCTTTAATCAGAGTTTTATTGATCGCTAAAGAAAAAAATCTGCTATTATAAAAATAATGCTAAAAACGTATTTATGTAGTATTTACATTGATATAACATACAATTATTTATATTGATCTAACCAGGAAAAATTGTCTACATAATCATTTGTAACACGTACACACGCACGCGTGCACACATACACACACCTAAGTATATATATATTTATATACAGGGTGGGCCATTTTAAGTGATCCACCCCAATAACTTTTTTATATTTGAATGTACAACAAAATGTTTCAAATAAAAGTTGCTTGACTTCGAGGAGGACAGAAGATGGGTGGCAAAAATTTGACCTTGGATAGTCATTTGAAGGTCACATAAAGATTACCTTCAATTTCTTAAATGGAACTCCCTATTTTTCATTGCATATTCTTGTAGCTTATCTCGAGAGCTTTCCAAAACACTATAATTAAGTACCTTTTTATTAAGTACTTTTTGAGTTATAAGGCTTGAAATAATTTCTTAATTTTACATAAACCATAAAATATCTAGTAAACCATTCATTTTTCGATTATCTTACCTTGATACTTTTATATACAAAATAATGAGAGGAATCAATTGGTGTAAAGAAAACATACAATTGTTTTTAAGAAAAAATATGGAATTGTTAATTGCAAATTACATATTTTTTCTTAGAAACAACTATGTGTTTTCTTTACACCAATTGATTCCTCTCATTATTTTGTACATAAAAGTATGAAGGTAAGATAATCGAAAAATGAATGGTTTACTAGATATTTTATGGTTTATGTAAAATTAAGAAATTATTTCAAGCCTTATAACTCAAAAAGTACTTAATAAAAAGGTACTTAATTATAGTGTTTTGGAAAGCTCTCGAGATAAGCTACAAGAATATGCAATGAAAAATAGGGAGTTCCATTTAAGAAATTGAAGGTAATCTTTATGTGACCTTCAAATGACTATCCAAGGTCAAATTTTTGCCACCCATCTTCTGTCCTCCTCGAAGTCAAGCAACTTTTATTTGAAACATTTTGTTGTACATTCAAATATAAAAAAGTTATTGGGGTGGATCACTTAAAATGGCCCACCCTGTATATAAAATATATAGAATCATTTTCTGTAGACTAAAGTTTTTTATTTCAAATAGTGATCCCAGTTTATTACCCTCTCCACACCCCTCTTCCAACTCCCATTCTTTTTTTTGTTATCCCATTCATTAAAAACATTTCTAAAAAATTTTATACAGTTATACATAATAGTGATAAGTAAATTAGCGTTTTTAGTCAACAATAGATTAAATAAGTTGCACAAAGATCCTTTACCTAAGAGTGGAATCACTCTAACGTAATCTATAAAATCATTTGTAACAATTGTGACGCATCATATATTAAAAAGACGAGTAGGCAATTAGCTACTAGAATAAAAGACTATCAATCTAATTTTAATAAATCTTTAAGTTCCTTAACAGTACTGTCAACACAGATTACTTGATCATAATTTCAATTGGGAAGACACAATAATTTTGGACACAACAATTTTGAAGAACCCTCGTATAAAAAAAGACTAGTAGTTGGGATGTTGCACATCTGTCACTAAAAAAACGAATTAAACCTATCTATTATAATATCAAAAATTGCCTTTCAATTTCAAAGTCTCCCGCCTGCTCTCCACCATCTTCTTCCTAGTATTACATCATCCTTCTTTTTCTCCTCTCTTCGCCCTCCCTTTCACATCTACCGCCTACATCCTTTGTTATCACTGTTTTAATCTTTCTCGCGCCCTCATTCCTTCATTCTATATGCATAGCGTTATTTCTTCTATCCCTCGCTTTTATTCTTTTTTGTACATATTTTTATCGCGATTTTTGCGCTTGCTTTTAACTTAGTAATAATAATTTGCAAAAAAATTGTTTATCATGGCTTTTCTCTAACGATTGTTTTTTTTCTCTCTTATTTACTGTAAATCAATTTCTGAGAAAAAAAATGTTTGTCGACAAGACCATCTTCAAGATTAAAATGTTATTTTGGAGTGCATTATCTAAGATATAATCCAACCCGTGTCCGAGAGGGGGATGAATCACTTTGCATGGAAAGTGAATACAATGAATTCCATCCCAACTTACGGCGGGGAGGCTCCATTTCTGAAAGATATAATTTAACCTATCCAAGAAACACATTAAAGTTAAGAATAAGTTAAAATGACGTTATTTTGACTCGAAATAGTCATGTGACGAAAATTTGACCTTAGTAATATATACTGCTCGTGACAGAAAAATGACTTTGCGCTTGTCTTGCAAATTTAGTATAGTAGTATAGTATTAAGTTTAGTATACGTAAAAGTTCTGAAAATTATTATTAATGTATATGGTTTTATGTCACTTCGATGCCATCAATGGATCATTTTTTATAATTTAATAGCCTTTCTATTATCATCTTACTTTTATATACATTTATACAGTGAGTTTCTACATTTGCCGCTATGCGGCGTACCACAAACTTAACTAAACTCGTATTCAATTTTTCATCATGAATGTATAAAGGATATATATAAAGTGCTACTAAACATTAGATAAGATCTATAGTATATTTTTTTCCTTTTGTGAGCAATAGTGTCAGAAAGAGAACAATGCTCACATGCACACAATCAGAGAACCACGTAGCAGCTCTCTGCTTGTGTGCGTATAGGTAATGTCCTCTTCCAGTTCTTGGCATCACTATTTATCAGTTTAATTTCTACTAAACTAAATTTAAAATAATTTATTTAATAATCTGGATTTCTTGTTGGAATTCAGAATATTAAGCAGATTATTTAAAATTAGGCGGATATAAATGAGAAATAATTCATTTATTGCGTATATTAATAATCGTCAACAAATTGTCAAATTTTGTAACCAAAAATCGTCATTTTGATTTTTTCTATTGTGATGTAATTATGACGTCAAAATGATGTCATTTTGACTACAATGTGTTCTTTGGGTAACTCAACACACTTATTATTAAAAATTAAAATTTGGTTTGAGAGTGGACTTTGCTTTGTGCGGAGAAAGTTACAAATGCAGAATTGTAGAAACATGGATATCATAGTCGAAAGAATACTAATAATATTAATTTACATTTTTCTCGTAAAACACTACTTTTACAATAATAATGTATACAATATAAATGTTGCGTTTTTAAGAAAAGAATAACTTTTATTTAAAATTATTTCTACTAAAATATTTATTAAGATAATGAAAAAAATATGTAATACAAAAAAATTTTTTATTCTTTATTTTCACTTTGAATGTCCTTGTCGCCCATTTTCATGTCGCCCATTGTCATATTCGTAATCAGCGCGTCGAAATACATTAGTATGTAAAATTTCAAAACAATCGGAGCCACTTTATCTTCAAAGACATTTTTTACGCAAAAATAATATTTCAGAAATTGTGGTATAAAAAGTATCTATTTCCATTTTAAAAAATTAATTGACTTCAAAAAGACTTTGTAAACTATCACTTACTAACATTCCTTACATTCCCTTTGAAATACTGCAACTTTTGTTTAAAACATTTTTCCGTAGAAACAATATTCTTGAAGATAAAAATTCATAACGCCTTATTTTACCCTATATGTGAATATATGTGAATATACAGGGTGTATCTCAAAAAGCTCCACTAAGCAAATAGCGTTATTCCTGATTAAAAACCGAGTCGAAAAGTTCTGAATCATTTTTTTCTATAATGCTTAATAAAGCAGTACTTAATGAGTAAAGTCGCGTCAATCAGCACCGAATTTAGCCTCCTTAACGAAATTTTCTTTAAAGAAACGCTTTTAACGGAAGAAATATGATTTTTAATCCTTAATTAAAAAATGAAGTTTTTCGCATTATAAAAGAAAAAAATGGTTTAAAAAAATGGTTTCAAATTTTTTTCATTATAGGAAAAAATGGTTCAGGACTTTTTGATTCGGTTTTTAATCAGGAATAACGCTATTTGCTTAGTGGGAGCTTTTTAAGATACACCCTGTATATTATAAACAGTTGCGCTCATAAGTATTTTGACAAACAGTTTTCGGAACGCGCACAACTAAAAATTAATATGATAAACAAAGTTCAGTCACTTACGACGTCTGGTAAGAGACGCATGTACAAGTCACAAATAAATCCGAATTAAACAATTATTACTTTTTATTTTTTGTTTTCATTATTTGCTTGGATCGTAAGTATTTTGACAAATATTTTTGAGAGCATTAAATCTAAAAAAAAGATTGTCTTAATATTTTGAAATTGATTTAAATGTTAGAAATATTATGCCGAAGAAATAAATGCTGAAAAAATATTATGCTGTCATTCGTGCTCTGAATGAAGGACGTACACAATCAAGTGTTTCTTATGATTTTGGCATATCACAACAACTTGTAAGTGTTTGTTTGGAATCGTCGCTATAAAGACAGAGGAGAAGTATACAACAAGAGTAGGTCGGGACGTCCACGAAAAACAACTATTCGGGAATTAATTAAAAGACAGTCTATAGCAGATCCTCAAAAATCTGCCACAGCTATTGCTAAAGATTTATATGAAAATTATGGAGTAAATGTACATGTTTCTATTATAAAACGACGTCTCAAAGAACAAGATTTAATAGCTCGACGGTCCAGTAAAAAACTCTAATTTCTAAAAAGAACAGAAAGGCCCGAACATTTGCTAAAGCTCATCAAAATTGGACATCAATTAAGTGGTACTATGGAGTGATGAAAGTAAATTTAATTTATTTTCTTTCGATAAACCACTTGGATCGTTGTTATCGTTTTTTTAAACGTTCATGTGGTGATCCTTATTTTCAATAAAAGAATGTAACCTCTTTTACGTGGAACAAAATGCATTTCCCAATTTTTTGAATTGGGAATAAGAAAAAATTAATGAGCACAGATAATTTAAAAGAAAACCTGAGTTATTTTAAAGTAATTTTATTTTAAAGTCATTTTTAAAATTTTTCTTCATAACGTGATCTCACGTTTAGCAATTGATTATTCAATTCGTGTGTGTATTTTTATATTAGTACGAAAATCATCAATCAGAATGAGAGTGATTCTAATATTAAATTTTCAGATTGTAACTAGTTAGTATAATTGCAATTATTTTTTCTATTTAATTAAAAATAAATCAATTGAGTGTGTTTATATGAAAAAAATGAATGGAATCGGGAATTCGATCTACTATAGATAGGAAATGTAGGTTACTGGGTTAGAAAATAAGCGAGGGAAAAATCGATACAACGTTAGTTACTGAATTAATTTAGCTATAAAAATAGCTATAAAAATTTATTTAATTCTAAGAAAAGAATAAAAGGATTAAATTAACTTTCTACTTATGTTAAATCTTTTGATATATTGGTGATATATGGTAATATGACAAGGTGAAATAGTCTTTAATAGATTAATAAGGATATACACACAAAATGAAATATATTATATTAATATTGTAAACATTGAATTGCACAGCTAAATGAAGAAAGATTTATATATTGAAAACTGTATGTAACGATAATCTAATTGTTTTCCTGTTTTATCTTTTTTTGGAGTGTTCTAAATTTTTAAAGATTACATTGCTCCAACATTTTAGTATTAAAATTGTTAATGTTGTATATCTTTATTCATGGGATCCAGTGAGCATTATTGAGAGGAAGAAGTCTTTAAGAGGACTTTTTGAAGACTTCATTAATTTTTTTTTTTTAAATGACATCAATAAGTTATCTTTTTGTAAGATGTCTTTCAAAAAAGCTCTTTATGATGTCTACTTATAGATGTCTTTAGAGTTCGCTTACTAGAAACTTTAAAGACATCTACACTGAGAAAACGTTTGATTGCGTCAACAAGACGTATATGATTGAAGGCATTTTGGTTAAATCAAACAAGAATTTCTTTCAGTTATCATGATAAAATTCGATTTTTTATAACTAGAACGTTTAATAGATTTTATTATAAGGATTTTGTATTTTCTGGTTGGATCTATAAAATTTTTTGTTACATTAATTTCTTTGCTCGCCGCTAGGCGGCGAGCCACTCTTAACTTAATTCGTATTCAATGTTTGCCATGAAATGTATATAAAAAACTAGAATTAACATTAAATCGAAAGTATATTTTTTTCCCTTACGAGCAGTAGTGTCAGAAAGAGGACGCTAGCTTTCTGATTGTGTGTGTTTGAGCTGCATCCTCTTCTTGCATCACTGTTTATCAGTTTAATTTCTAACAAACTGAATTTAAAATAAATAATTCTATAAAGACCTAACCTAACCTATAAAGAAAGTCTTAATGGTAACATTTTCTTAACATCTATAATAAGTCAGATTGAAGTATTTTAGATGTATGTGATGTCTTTTTTTCCTCTAAAATCGACGCATTAGAGGACTTATTGATATCATAATGTTATCATCTAGATAGAATTATCGGATGTCTAACTCTTGAATCTGAGTGCTTTAAGAACTTTTTTTGATAACTTATTGCTCACTGGGTTATTGCTCACTGGGATGTCTCTCTCATTTTATGCATTTAAATGATGGTTGACTGGTAAATCAGATATCAGTTTAAAATTTCTTGAATTGTGATTGCATAAATTATTTTTCCTATTTTTTGACTCTAATATATAAAATATAATTTACATATAATTATATATATTTATATATAACTATATATATAAAAATTTTTCCTTAAAAAGATGTTCTTTATAATATATTCGAACATATAAATTATATATTAAATAATATATATATATATATATATATATATATATATATATATATATATACAGGGTCTACCAAAAGTGTGGAAACCCCTAAATATCTCGGAAAATATACGTTTTACAGAAAAGTGTTTCCAACAAAAGTTGTAGGGTTTAAGAAGATCTATATACTGATTCTATCAGTTTGACCTTGGATGGCGTCGTCAAGGTCAGGTCAAGGTCACATTGACTTTTTTAAATGACACCCCCTACATTTGATTGCATATTCTTATAGCTTAATTCAAGAGCTTTCCAAAACACTATAATAATGTTCATTTTTATTAAGTACTTTGCGAGTTATGAGGGTTGAAATAATTTCTTAATTTTACATAAACCATAAAATATCTAGTAAACCATTCATTTTTCGATTATCTTACCTTCATACTTTTATGTACAAATTAATGAGAGGAATCAATTGGTGTAAAGAAAACACATAGTTGTTTCTAAGAAAAAATATGTAATTTGCAATTAACAATTCCATATTTTTTCTTAAAAACAACTGTATGTTTTCTTTACACCAATTGATTCCTTTCATTATTTTGTACATAAAAGTATGAAGGTAAGATAATCGAAAAATGAATGGTTTACTAGATATTTTATGGTTTATGTAAAATTAAGAAATTATTTCAACCCTCATAACTCGCAAAGTACTTAATAAAAATGAACATTATTATAGTGTTTTGGAAAGCTCTTGAATTAAGCTATAAGAATATGCAATCAAATGTAGGGGGTGTCATTTAAAAAAGTCAATGTGACCTTGACCTGACTTTGACGACGCCATCCAAGGTCAAACTGATAGAATCAGTATATAGATCTTCTTAAACCCTACAACTTTTGTTGGAAACACTTTTCTGTAAAACGTATATTTTCCGAGATATTTAGGGGTTTCCACACTTTTGGTAGACCCTGTATATCGACCTATGTGCCTAGGGTAACCAGCAACGATTAAGAGAGTCCTATTTTGAATTGGCCAATTGGCGACGTGGTCAATCAAATCCCATCCAATTATAATATACGTGACGTAAACTATAGATTTTCAGTACTGGCAGTAAATTCAGAACACGGCCTGTATAGGCCGTGTTCCGAAATTACTGCCAGTACTGCAAATTCTATAATGCACGTTACGTATATTATATATTTTCAGTGCTGGTAGTAAACTGGCAGTAATTTCGGAACATGGTCATAGAAGTCTGTGGTTTCAACGCATGTAAAAATGTTATCATTCAGGCTTAGATTTAAAGCAAGTCTTCCTCAAAATTTATCAAAAATATTGAAACTTTTCGCGACACGCTCGAACATTTTGGAAACGAACAGCAACGAATCGGAACGTTAGTACTAATTACACTGGTCAACACTCAAGTTTTTTCCTGACATTTAACATGTAGTATAGGTTATATCTAAGACACTGATTACGAAAAAAATATTAGTTTAGTTGTATCAGCTCTACTTTTTTTATTTACAAGATATTACAATTATATCGATTATCGATATTTTTGAAAGATGTATTCGCCACAAATAACAAAAACTACCTGGATTATGTAAACAACGTCTCCGAGTCGAAGACATATCGAAAGTTAAAAAAATAATAATTTTGAGTCGAGTAAAACTCAAAAAAATTGCACGTGATGTCTAAAGGGGGTAGTCTAAAAATAATAAAAAACAAGAGTTGTTAAAAAAAAACTACTGTCGTCTACTCGAAATCAGCACACTTAAATAAGCTCAAAACTGCAAAATTATAAGAGGAAAAAGTTAAAATTATTTTTTTTGTTGACCAGTGTTACCTATCTATTCTAATCTATTGGAAACAAAAGAATTTACATATCTTCATTTTTCAGAATTTCGCGTACTGGACCTTTACCCACAAACGAAAGTTATGCAGGAGAAGCGAAAAACACGAAAAACTTCTATACCACCATCGAGAGCTACGAATATGCCTACCGACCAAGATTGGCCGTCAGTATGGCCAGGTGCACGAACCTTTCATCCTGCTTCAGTACCTTTACCATTACGTCAAGGATATCAGGAAAAGGGTGCGTCACCCAATAAATATGCCAACGCTGAGCTTATGAAAATACCAAATTTCTTACATTTAACACCGCCGGCAATTCAGAGGCATTGCGAAGCGTTGAAACAATTTTGCACAAAGTGGCCCACAGTTTTGGAAAATGAAGAAATATGTTCGAAACACTTTCCCATTGAAATTATTTCATCCGATTATTGCTACTCTTCGCCCACTATCAGAGATCCACTCGCTAGGATCGTGAATCTGCAAGTAAAACTATCCTCGCTTTATTTAGATACTCATGCCAAGGATAAGTTATTAAGATTATTGGGAAATAAATATAATCCAGAAACAGATATAATAACAATTACAGCTGATAGATGTCCACTTAGGAAACAGAATTTAGAATATGCTTGGTATCTTCTCATGGCAGTGTATCATGAATCTTGGGTAAGTAATGTTAACAGTAGTAGTCAAATAAGTAAGGATAAATGCAAATAAGTATAATTTAATTTATTAATTTATTAAATTTTAATATTAATTTATATTAATTAATATAACATAATTCCCGAATATTTTATATTGTAGAGAGTAGAGTCTTGGGAAGCTGAGAAATCTATAGCAGATATGGAATATTTCGATTGGGACACTAGTCAGAGTCGTACGAGTTTAGTAACTCTATATACATGGCCGATACCGCCAACTGATTACGATTATGAAATTATCCCACACGCGACAGAATATAAAATTGCAGTCTCAGATCTTATAAACAATGGTGAAGATCAATATTCAGTTAACAAATACAAAGAAGCTGTTAAAAATTTGTTAAATCTCAAATGTGACAATAAAGAGTGAATCAGAGTAGCAAAACTAACTAAATTCATCACTTTACTAATGGTATTATCATTTCCTACAATTTTTGTAAACAGGAGAGTGTCCCACTTTAAAAATCAATTTGCCATGCACAATTTTACACTCGTAAGACATGCATGTTATAACAGTATAATGAGAAAATTAGAATTGTTGTCTGTAATTGTATTCAAATTTACTATAATTTACTATAATTTTAACAATTGGAGCATGAAAGGTTATTCAGAATATATAACGCATCGAAAACGTTAAAATATCTTATTGTTGAAATGTGAGGTAAACAGACAAATAAAAAAATGCTGAAAATTTCGTTGCTGCTCAGTGTATTTGTTGACATGATTCTTTGTGAAATTTATCCAGTTCATTCCAAGACAATTACAAGCCAAGCATCATCTTGTAAAAATCCACCTCTATGTTATTTATCGGATACATATAAGAGCGAATCAAAAAATATACTTTTACCTTATATAAATTCTCACAATTATGGCAGGCAACAGTCAAATCTTCAACGTAGTTACTATGGTGGATTTGACTCGTCCACTTTACCAGCTTATTACTCGTAAGTATTTTTTTAGATATGATAAATATATATTAAACATTATTTTATTTAAATGTAATTTTTGTTGCAATTATAATATTACATATATTTTAGGGCTTTCGATCCTATTAGTATATTAGCGTCATTAGCATTTTTAGCATTTCTATTGCAATCATTCGCTTCACTCTTTGATCGTTCGAGGTCAATTTTGCCAACGATAATTAGTGGCCGACAATCAACTATAGATTTAACTATTCCAGAAATTTCGAAACATATGTCACGCGCTTTGCAGGAATACGTAAGTATTTCAAATTGGATAACAATGTATTAATAATAATATAAAATGATAAAACGATAAAACATTATATTTACTTTCAGGAAAATCTTAATGAAGATTTAGAAAATAATTGAAAATAAAAATACTGACAACTTTTTGCTATTTACATGATACAATTTTACATCAAGTCTTATCGTTTCTTATTGTACAATTGATTTTTAAAATTTTCTTTGCGATGAAAATACAAGCAATCGACATATTGTGCACACAATAGAAATTTTATTCCGTTTCAGACGAAATTTCTTTTGATTAATCTTGAGTAACTTTTTAAAGCTATAATTGCATCACACATGTATACGAGTGCATAAAATGTAATAAAAAATTTACAGCTATACAAAAATTATTTTTAAACCTTATACACTTATACATATTTTTCTTTTTAAACTGAAAAACATAAGATAATATTAAAGTCATTTTATTATATAGTTGACTTTAAATGTATAGTCAAGATCTATTTAAGAAAAAAATGACAATGTTCAGTTTTATATATATATATATTTTTTTTTTATTCGGATTTGCTTGATGGATCCTTGTTAAAATTATAACTATTTAGCATAAGTTCTAATGTTGTATTGAAAAAATATCTCAAATTTTTTCTCTAATATTACCATGGAACTCTGGTAGATGGTAGAGCTGGAGTAAGTCTGTAATAAAATATTTTATTTATTAAATTATGAATTATTAAAATATATATATACAAGTGTTCTATATAAAACTGGATATTTTTTTAATAATAGACTCTAGGCAAAATAATTTGGAGACGAAATTTCTTTAACGAAAATATATCAAAAGATATTTTTTTGCAACTTTCCATTTTTTAAAACTGGATATTTTTTTAATAATAGACTCTAGGCAAAATAATTTGGAGATGAATTTTCTTCAACGAAAATATATCAAAAGAAATCATTATTTTTTTGCAACTTTTCATTTTTTATCATATCTTTATAACTAAATCTTAAATTAAAAATCTATTAAAGTAAATTTCACCTGAAATTAATTAAAAAATGTAGTTTTATTAATCTTTTAATTCTCTCCCCAGATGTTTAGTTTGTAGAAAATTTGTTTTTCTTAATCATTATTGATATCTTGATATTTTCATCGGGAAAAAATCGTTCCCAAATTAAGAGAATCTATTATTAAATGGATGTGTGTTTAATTTTAGGATACTTTATATGTATGTGTGTATGTATTAATATATTCGTGCACGCGTATACCTGAGTGTGTATATAAAATCTATGAAAGAATGGTTCAGATATAAACTGAGATTTATTTATTGTTTAAAATCTCAAACATAAAATCAAGTAATGTCACTAGTAATGAAAAGGACATATCTGCTCTCTCTATAATTATTATTCAATTCGTTCAAGTCAAGAGATCAAGGCAAAATCAAGGTTAATATATTTATATTCTATAACATATAAGTTTTTAGTCTCTGAATAATGAAAACGTTAAGCAACAGAAATTTTACATACATTTCGGTTTGGGAAGATTTTTTTCTAAAATATTGGGCAAAATACTTTAAAAAAAAATAAATGGAAAATGAAAATCATTCTCTCATCTAATTCTAAAGCTTTGTGTAAGAAATCTGGTTCTTAGAGCTAAAAAATTCTTTCTATTATATTTATACAGGGTGTCCCAAAACTCATAATCAATCTTTCAAAGACAGATTCCTGGGATCATTTGGAGACGATTTTTCCTCAGCGAAAATGTCGATGAAGGCTATTTTTGAAGGTCATTTTTTACATGTTCCCGATTTTTGTCATTATAAATCTTTGCAATTAAGCCTTAAATTAAAACTCATCTAAAGTAAACTCTATTTAAAATTAATCGAAGAATGTGGTTTTGTTAATATTTTATTTCTACAAAGCTTAGTTTACGAAAAACCCCTTATTTCCAATCACTTATAATTCGAAAATTGTTAGTGCCTCGACATTTTCATTGAGGAAAAATCGTCTTCAGATGATCCCAGGAATCTGTCTTTGAAAGATTGATTATGAGTTTTGGGACACCCTGTATAATTTCTATTATATTTATATAATTTTTATAACTATATTTTTTAAGAAAGAGATTTATATATTTTCAAATTATTCAAATATTGAAAACATTGCATTGGAAGTGCACGGGAAAAGTGAAAAATAAATTTTTTTTGTAAATAATTTGTCTTTAAGAATAAATTTCGATTTTAATTTGAATTATATTTTATATTTTGACATTACTTGTATACATTTAAATTTTTGTCTGTTTTAGAAATACTAAAAGGTACTAAAAAAATACAAAATCAAAAGTAAATATTCTTAATATTTGATGAATTAACTTTTTACATTATAAATTTTCTCTCTATCATTTACCTCTTTCCAATAACATATTTATGATACGGATGCGTCGTCATAAGGCCGCGCCTTTCTTTATTACGTATCACCTTAAGCGCCACATCTGTTTTTTCCTCGGCATTATTGTGTCGAGACGGAAGTGGTGTAAAATTAGTTGTGTTACTCTTCAGCTTATTTAAAATGGCAATACTTTTAGCGCTCATTTGAATAGGTTTTTGCTTATTCATATTCTCCTTACCAACTCGACCATTCTGTACAGTACTTTTATTATTCATCAATTGCTTTTTTATTTGCTTTGAGGGTGTGCTGGTGTTTTCACTATTTTTATCAGACAGGATACGTTTCCTTGGTGTCATTTTTGAATTAGTCTTCTCACGGGGAATTTCTTGCACAAATTTGTCATTTAACATATTATTTTCATGACTATTGCTTTCGCATAAATTAGTGATATTATCCATATCATTGTTCCTTTCGCTTGCAGTAGCATCGAAAGTAGAATTTAAAATATTTGTATCGCGATCATCGCACTTGTCATCATTTGTTTCCGATATTTCCGATTCCGCTGGCATAGGATTATTTAATGGATCCATTCCTATCATACTCAAGCAAGTAAACACATTGAAATTTTCCTCATCGTTTATTGTGTCTGAGTCAGACCATTTAATATTTCGGAAACCTTCAAGCAACTTTATTAATTCTTTGAATTCGAGTTGCATTTTATCGGTCATTGTTCCATAGCCTTTCACGATATTATAATAATTTTGCAATGTATTACTCATTACTTTCATTATAGTGTTAACCGATTGCCTCTCGCATTGCAGGAGATTACAAAACTTTTTCATGTGGTGCTGCATATTAGGAATCCAACATTTTTCAATGTCGGAAATTTGTAAAGACAATTTACTCTGTAAATTCTCATCGAAAGATTTAACTTTCTGTTGGGAAATATTTATTTCTTGTATTTCTGTCTCGACTGAACATAATTCCTGCCATATCGCTTGCATTTGCGCTTTAAGAGAATCTCTTTGACGTTGGAAATAATGTAAGGATTTGTTAATACGAGATTTTCCACTAGCATTTTGTTCTTCCACCGATACACAACCAACAGTTGTTAGATTATGCAGTCTTTCATCCGCGTCTTTTTTGTAAAGTATCCTACAGGCTAAAATCTTATCAGAACTTTCCAAAGTCAGCAATTTTTCAATCAAATCCTTTTTCTTTTCATATAATTTTGTGAGTCTGCAGTGCATCTCCAACATCAATTTATTTGGTTTATTTGCTAGCGATGATTGTAACGTTCCACTTTCAAAAGCTGCTAATCTTGATTTCAAAATATCTATTTCCTTCTTCTGTTCCTCCACTATTTTGATATAGCCAGCAACATGCATTTCGCAAGACACATTCTTTTTGGCATGCGATTTGATTTTCTTCGCACGATTTGCATATCTTAAGGTATTATACGTATCTTCATAAGTAAGGCTGGAGGGACCAATATTAGCTATCATAACAGTACGACAATTGCCACCGAGTGAATCTTTTAGTAGCCTTGTGAGTTTGGAATCTCTAAACGGAATATGTTTTATACCATCCGCTAAATTATTTATACAATTTCCAAGGGCCAATAAAGATTTATTAATGTTGGCGCCTTCTTTAAACCTTATCCCTTTGCAACCAGTAGCCGAGGCTCTTTCGGATCCCGCTAAATCGATCATGGATAGCTTGACTCGCTGCACTTGACTGTCTAACTTATTAATTATCTTGATATATACTTGGAAAACCGCATGGCTTCTACTACTTTCCTTATTTGCATCTGTTGGATGTTGAGTGCGATTTTTATTACCCTCTGCCAAGAGTGATAGTAATTCCTCAGCACTTTGGATAGTGATTGGTTCCAAACCGGCGACTACGACTCCACATCTACCGTCTTCTCTCAAATGCAATTGACCCGATTTATGCAGTAAATCTTGCACATTCTCATTATATATTTCCAGATAAGATACGCCCAAGTGAAATTCACGATGCTTGGTCTGTTTTTCGATCTCGGAGAAGAGTTCCGCTACAGTACGATACGTAATACCAAGATCCTCTTTCGTGCCCAACATCGTATGGGTTTTACCAGCGCCAGTAGCACCGTAAGCGAACACGGAGCAATTGTAGCCATCGAGGAGACTGGTAATCAAGTTCTTGGTGCTTCCTTCGAACACATTAGTATTGGTGGCCGTTGAGCTGAAAATCCTGTCAAAAATGAACTGAAGCTGTTTGTTCTGCTTTTTCAACATATCTCTACCTTTTTGCGCTACATTGTGAAAAAAGAAAGGTGTCTCGTGTTCCTTCGGATCAAAGATCAACATCTTATCGTCAACGACTTCGACTACCGTTCTGCTATTATCCTGCAACTCCCGTTCATTATGTGGACGGACTCTGACGATTACTTTGATGGATATTTCAGAAGTATCCTGAGTTGACATAATTGCAGTGCCACTTGTACTCGGCTTCACTGATTCACTACTCGATAACTGCACCTTTTCCGTTAATTTCTTAGCTCTTCTAGGCGAGAATGCCTTCTCAAGATCCCTCTTGTTGAAAACCATTTTTTTTATGTTGTCTAAACAAAATATTAATGCTTTTATTATCTTATGAATGTCTTTGTTAAACAAGATGTATTATTATGCTTTGATGAAATAATAAATAGAATTAAACACGTTTACTCAGAATGACTTACTCAATTGTTCTCATCAATTCTCACATGGTGCGTGGCTGTGTATGATACAGGCTATTATTACTGCAACTTTGAAGATATTTCGTGGATTCCAACAGGATTCTTATTTCTTTAGCGTCTGAGAATATACTATTCCAAACGACTTTTGTTGCGAAACAAATTTATGTCAAAATCAACGCGTATGGTTAAATCTAGTACTCGATATCGAGCAAAACACGCGAAAAGCCGTTAGCGTTTTATATACGGTTTTGAATTTTAAATTGTTTTAATAACGTTGACATGATCATTTGCAGGGTCGACAAACTAACGGCGTTCTTGAATGGCCGCATTCAGCGGACTCGATCGCTAAGTGATAATCGAACGTGATTGGTTTCTACTTTCAGTTCCGGCCAATCAGCGTCGAAATTACATCGGAAAATCTAGTAATGTTGCCAAACTGTTGAATCCACTGAATGCACTAATTGGCCACATTCAGCGAACTCAATAGTTAGACAATATTACTAGATTTTCCGATGTAAAGGCCATTCTACAATAGCTGTAGCATAAGGCTGTAAGGCATAAGATTCAAAAAATTGACTAATCACAGTCAAATATTAAGAGAATACTCGACTATGATTGGTCAATTTCTTGAGGAGTCCTCAGGCCGAGTTTCCACTGAGCGCGTCTCGCGTCGCGTCAGCCGGCGCGTCAGCCGGCGCGTCACGAGTTAACCAATCAGAACATCCCATTTTATTGCATAATTTGTGATGTCTTTTTGGGTGACGCATTGGTAAGATTGCTCTATTTTGGACTTTTGGATGAAACCGCGCATTCACCATGACGCAACCCGCCGATAATGAAATGATATTTATTGTTAGTTCAAAATTATTATCAAAATAATATTTTTAAGTTCCAATTATTACTCAGATATTTGATGGTGTAGCCAAAAGATTGTAATTAGTAGATTTTGTTATTTTTGTTGATTATGTCATGCTTCGCTGTATTGCTTGATATAAAAAAATAGTTGTTTTTTAAACTCTTATTTACAATTTAAAAAGTATCACAATTAATACAAAACATAATACAAATGTCTATTATATGACAAATGTAAATTAAACTAAAACGATTTATTTCAGATTATTATGAGCAAGTTAAAAACATAAATAGTGCGTTCGAAAATATGTTTGGTCGGTGTTGGGAAAAAAGATAAAGTTGGCAGTATTGAAAACTCCCAATGCTGCGTTTCGTTTCTCCCACTGGGATCATTAGGATTGTATTGTACCGTATATGAAAGTGTTGCAATATGTACAATATATGAAAGTGTTGCAATTAATTATTATTATGGAACAATATATTTTACTCGAAAACATCATCTTCGAGTAGTTCTTCTTCAGATAGTGATGATAATAATGAAGAATTACAAAATATTTTATTCGAAAATAGAGGTAATAACAATAGAGGTGAAAGGAAAATAATATAAAAAATAACAGATTATTTGGAAAATGTTGTTACCAGATATACAAATATTGAATTTAAATCACATTTTAGGTAAATTATGTCACTTTATTATAATTATAGCATTATTAATATAAAACACACATTCGTATTAATAATAATATATGTGATGTTATTAAATATATTATAAATATATTATATTATAAAATATATTATGTTATTAAATATTATGTTATTAAATTATAAATTATTATATATTATATATTATATATTATATATTATGTTATTAAATATATTATATTATAAAATATATTTAACTACTTGTTTACCTCTTTTAATATCTTAAGTAGCAAATTTTTTAAATCCTAGTGATCCGTTATCATTTTTGTCGCTCAAATGATCAGTTTCAGCGGCACGTGAAAATGCACCTTTAAAGAAGTGAAGTGAAGTAAAAACGCTCCATTAGTAATTTTCAATCTATGTTAAGTCTTCTTACTCCTACTTCATGACTTATGCCTTATAGAAAGTTAACATGGCTTCGGCGATATTGCAGGTGAGTGCAAAATAAATTATAGATTGTTTCACTGATAGAGTAAGAGTATCCATAAATCTGACATATATTATTAACAAAAATAAATTCACATAACAATGATTTTATAGAAAGCCATTGATCTTGTGACAAAGGCTACAGAAGAGGATCGTAATAAAAACTATGAGGAGGCTCTTAGATTATATGAGCATGGTGTCGAATATTTTTTGCATTCAATCAAATGTATGGGCATTTATATAAAGTTACATATTATTGCTCTAATATATTAGATCTATTAAAACATAAAGTATTTCATTATTTTACAAAAATGATTATATGAAGTTAGTGCAATGGGTATTTTTATAATGATTTTCAGATGAGACACACGGAGATAAAGTAAAAGAAAGTATAAGAGCAAAATGTATGCAATATCTAGAAAGAGCAGAAAAATTAAAAGCTTATTTGAAGAAGAGTAAGAAAAAGCCAATTAAAGCTGGAGAAGACAATACCAAGAATGAAGATAAAAAAAGTGACAGTGGTGACAGTGATACCGATAGTGACCCTGAAAAGAAAAAATTGCAGAGCAAGTTAGAAGGTGTTATAATAAACGAAAACACAAATGTTAAATGGAGTGATGTGATTGGTCTTGATGGAGCCATAGAAGCTTTAAAAGAAGCTGTTATTCTACCAATGCATTTTCCTTATCTCTTTACTGGAAGACGCATACCTTGGAAGGGCATTCTACTATTTGGAGTAAGTATATTCTACAATTTGATAAAATTAATTTAATACATATCTTCTATCTTCTGATTTAAAATATATTTTTAATGATTTTTTTTTTAACACTTGTAGCCACCAGGTACTGGTAAATCATATTTGGCAAAAGCAGTGGCAACAGAAGCTAACCAAGCTACTTTCTTTTCTGCATCATCATCAGATTTAGTGAGCAAATGGTTAGGAGAATCTGAGAAACTTGTAAAAAATTTGTTCGAATTAGCACGGCAAAAGGAACGTAGTATTATATTTATTGACGAGATAGATTCTTTGTGCTCATCACGTTCAGACAATGAGTCAGAATCTGCAAGGAGGATAAAAACAGAATTTCTTGTTCAGATGCAAGGTATACTCTAAGAATTAATTTTTATTAACTAAAATTGTAGATATAAAAAACCGACTTTTAAAATGAAAAACTTGAAGAAAACATGTTTTTTATAGTATTATTTAAATATATTATTTTTTTCTTTTTTGTTAATAAAAAAATTCTTATATTTTTATTCTTTTATTCCTAATATTTGTAATTTAGATTTAATTATAATTTATTTTTAATTTAGGTTTGTTCAAAAGTAACTTTAATAAAATTAATAAGACTTTTGTAATAAATTACATCAAACATGGTATAATTCTGATAATTTTCAGAGAGAGAGAAAGAGACAGATGTATAATAAAAATTTTTATGATGTATTTAATTGAAAATTATCTGAATTACATTTGATATCATTTTAATTGTAAAAGTTTTATTTATCTATTAAATATACATCTAAATATACATCATTATCTATTAAATATACTTTAAAACAAAATTAAAAATATAAGAATTTTAATTGGTTTTTTATTGTATTAAAATATGATTTAAATACACCTTTTAAAGTATGTTCATTTTATATTAAAAAGTAACTAAAATATTTTTTACAATTATATATATACAAATATTTATATATAAATATTAACAAATACTATCAAAATTATAAATCTTTTTGTGTCTGTAATGAAGACTATTCATTCTATTCATTTTAATTTGTTTTTTTTTTTTGAGAATTTACCTTTCTTCATTCAATTTTGATTTGTTTTTTGGGAATTTATCTTTATTAAAAATAATAATTGCCTTACTATATAACCAGTTGGATTGTGATTTACATTTAAAATAATGGTGGTTAATCTAAATCTATTATTTAAAAAATCAAAAATAATAAAAAGTCAATTTGCAATATTTCAAAATATATTAAAAAGATAATATTTCAAAAAATCAATTTTAATGGTAATATATTTGAAAAAGAATGAACAAAGGGGCAGGTTTAAACAAAGGGGCAGGTTTTTTTCACAAAAAAAAAAACCATATATTGTGAAATAAAACTTCTTCTTTTTCATTTCTAGCCGAAGTAAACAAGCATAACAATTTTGTTACATTAATATTTTTTTCTACTTCCAAAAAAAGGTGTAGGAAACAATAATGAGAATATACTTGTACTGGGAGCCACCAACATACCTTGGGTTTTGGATTCTGCAATCAGACGAAGATTTGAAAAGAGGATTTACATTCCCTTGCCTGAGAAACAAGCGCGCGCTGCAATGTTTAAACTCCACTTGGGTAATACATCGCATTGTTTGACAGAAGAAGATTATAAGAAATTGGCAGCATCTACTGAAGGCTATTCAGGAGCCGATATAAGCATCATTGTACGGGATGCTTTAATGCAACCAATCCGGCAAGTACAAACGGCTACACATTTTAAGCGCGTTACAGGACCGTCACCGAAGGATCCTTCTATTATTGTCAATGATTTACTTACTCCATGTTCTCCTGGCGATCCAGCTGCTATAGAAATGAATTGGATGGAAATAGATGGTGACAAATTGTTTGAGCCACCAGTTACTATGGTAATTTTTTTTTATTCTTTCTATTTCTTTTTATAGGTCTTACAGTTAAATGTTCTAATGTTTTTTTATACTTTCCAACAATAAAATAGTTTAAACATACAATTACTTTATTTATTATAATCTAATAATATTATATAACATTCTAATAATCTAATAATAATTTTATAATGAAACACCCATATTTATAAAAGTATTTAGATGTCAAAATCTCATAAACAAAGTATAATCATATCTGAGAAGAATTTAATTTATTTATTTTGAGATCTTCTAAATTTATATTTCACATTAGAATGTTTAACTTTGGAAAATCCTGTATATTTACAAAAAAAAAAAAAGATATGTTTTAATATATGTAATATTATTGTCATTTTAGAAAGATATGTTAAAATCACTAGCAACGACCCGTCCTACCGTGAATGAAGAAGACTTGACAAAGTTAGAAAAATTTAAAGAAGATTTTGGTCAAGAAGGTTGAGAAATATCTTTGAGCTTTTTCATAATTAAGTAAACAGATTTATAATTCAATTTAAAAATTTTTAGTTATCCACCTTAATCTTCTTATAACAACATTCGACTTAAATGTCTATATAAATATACTCGAAAATGAGTTTTTTTTCTCTCCTCTTATTTCTCTTTTTAAGCGCAAAATAAATGCAACCTGGTATTGTATAAGCTTATTGCTTATTTACTTAGCGAAAATAATACATAAATTAAAAAAAATGAACTATATGTATTTTGAGATAAAAATTCTTAGATTTGTAAAACAGAAAAAAAAAGAGAGGTAAATTATTTTTATTGCGAAATGCGAAGTAGAAAGATGATGATAAGGTATATGACAAACTTTGCGTTTAATGATTTATTATGTAATTACTGATATGTATCTAACAATTTAATTGTGTAAATCACATATTTATATAGATTTATATATAGATTTTAGTCATTTCTTTATCACTTTCGATTATGGTCTTAACTGCTTTTTGTGTATTGTTCGATTCTAATTCGTGCGGTTTCAGCAATGATCGAAAATCGAATTGTGCGGATAGATAATTTAAGGAATTCGCTAACAAAAAAAAAATAGATCATAATGAGTATTATGTAATACGCTGAGTATTACATACATATGTATTGCCAATATTCAGAATAATGTTTTCATGTAAATTCTTTTTATTGTTAATTAAAAATAAATAACAAACTATATACTAATATATTTAAAAAGTAGTAAGAGTTTGCGACAATTTTAGGGAGGACAATGCCTTAAAAATTCCGAATCCATATAAACGACTGTTATGGTAATATCATCGCGAAATATCCGCACTACTTCGCTCGGCAGAGTTAATAATTGCGACAATTTGACATGATCTATTCCATACTCTGTACCACCTAAGGCGTTTCTCAGTAAATGCGTCGCTGCATTGTTATCAAGAGGTTTTTTTTTTAAGCCCTCCTTACGTTGCAACAACATCTCGTTTATGTCAAACAATTTCATATTTTTACGAGGTAATCTCAATGGGCTGAGTGTAACTTTGCCACTCATATGTTCTCCTACTAAGCGTACAGCTTGCAATGGTGAAATCAGTTCCCATAATCCATCGCTAGCTATTATAAGGAACTTGTCTCTAGGCGTCAATCTATGATATTTGACGTCTGGATTGGCCGTTAAATATGGTGGGGTATGATAATTCGGAGGGATCGCTGTCTTTCCAAAAATCGGCACAATTTTTTTTATAACATCCTTTTTCCATTTATAGCGAAAATCACCTAGCGAACGAAGCGGCGCTAATTGTCCGAGCAGTCTTTCCATCTTAATCACAGTGGATTTCTCATTTAATGGATGTTCCGACATAATTCTTTCTACCTCCGTGCGATTATCGGTATTATGCTCTACCGTCATTATTTTGGCCGACCATCCATCATTTTCTAAACAATCAATTTTATTAATATAATGAATATATAAATTTTAATATATATTAATTTTATTAATTAATATATTAATTTTAATATATAAATTTTATTATTATAATGAAATAAAGATCCGTTAGATAAAATCACTAAAAAAAAAGATAAAAGGCTACAAGGACCAGTGCAAAGGTGAAATTTATGCAAAAATCGAACGGTTGTTTCAATTTAACAAACCAAAAGAAATGTTTATTTAATTTAAACACGACAAACGCTGCGTTTTGATCCAATTCGGATCCTTTTCAATGTCGAATAACAAAGTGAGTAATAAATTTAAAAATAAAAATAAAGTTAACAGTCATTGGTAATATAAATATAATATAAATAAGGTTCAAGAAAAACACAAACAAAATAAATATTTCTTTTGGTTTGTTAAATTGAAACCGTTCGATTTTTGCATAAATTTCACTTTTGCGCTGGTCCTTGTAGCCTTTTATCTTTTTTTGATAAATTTTATTGATGTATTTTTTAATCGTAATTAATATTAAAGGCATAAAATGATAATAAAACGAAAAAAAAAAAACATTGAACCTGAGAGTACTCCTAGGACAGCTTTACAATCGCCAACGCCAGCAACATGGAGATGAGGACCGTCTATGTGTGCCACAACAGCCACCGTACCTGACATTGCAACAGCGAGAGTTCGTGCATCTTTCTTATTCAGTTGTGACAAAGCTTCATTCGATAAATCATTATCTAATCTAAGAAATGCATTTTCCAGAGCTTTTTCCATTTGAAATTCTTTTCTGTCACCAGATTGTATCAAATCTCTTACAAAATTTAAAAAGCTTTCCTGGTAAAGATCTCTAATCTCCGCTACAAATTCTACTTTATCATTGTAAGTTTGAAGCAATTCTAACTTTTTGTCAGAACCAATAGAATTCAAATATTGTTGCAGTAATTTTGGTGGTAATAAACCTGCCGATATGTAACGAAATAGTCTTTTTGATACCACTTGTGCACAGGCACCACCACCATGACCATCGAAAACTCCCAATAATACACCTATAAATAAGAAATTGGAAACATAACTAGTTATAATATATTTGTAGTAACATGAATCACTCACGAATCTGCAAATGTTAGAGCCTGGCAATAAAAATTATGTCTTTAAATTATCTATATAAATAAGAGTTAGATTATATTCTTTGAAACAGATAATTTAAGAAATTTAATTACAGGTTTGCTCCTATATACCTTTAGTTAATAAACATTGTGCTTCGGCTCGCGTATCTTCTATAGGATTATTAGACGCCAATTGATTAGAATCGTAATATTTTACAGAACTCAAACCAGAGAATTCTTTGGTATACTCGTTAGCTTGCAAAACATTTGTAACCTGTAACAGAATAACATGTAATAATGTGTATATATAAAAATATACAATAAATAAAATAATATATAAAAATATATAACAAATATATATAAGAATTAAACGTATAAATATAAAATTAATTAAAAATATAAAAAATAATATATAAATAATACATAAAATAATACATAATATAAAAAATATTAAAGATATACAGGGTGTCCCGAAACTCATAATCAATTTTTCAGACAAATTCCTGGAATCATCCGAAGACGATTTTTCCTCAACGAAAATATCGAGGCACTTATAATTTTCGAATTATAAATGATTGGAAATAAGGGGTTTTTTGTACCAGGGAGTTTTCAAACCAAGCTTTGTAGAAATAAAATATTAACAAAACCACATTCTTCGATTAATTTTAAATAGAGTTTACTTTAGTTGAGTTTTAATTTAAGGCTTAATTGCAAAGATATATGATGACAAAAATCGGGAACATGCAAAAAAATGATGGCCTTCATCGTCATTTTTGCTGAGGAAAAATCGTCTCCAAATAATCCCAGGAATCTGTCTGAAAGATTGATTATAAGTTTTGGGACATCCTGTATATATAAATAATATAATGAAAAAAAAAAAAAAGAATTAATAAGCATAAGTGAACCTCTTGCGGAGTAAGCCGTGGTAATGCCGTATATAATCGTTGGAAACTTCTGTTATCGCGGGACTTGCTTGTTTTAACACATACATGTCGAAAACATTTAACAAAATTAAAGTCAATTTTCTGTAAAACCATTCCGAATATAAAGCACCTTGCTACTTTAATATTTTAATCTTTCTTCGTTTTTCCACTACATTTTCTCTATTTCTTATAGGTTAAAACTATGTAAATACATAACAATGTGCGTTTGAATTCGTTATGCAAAAACTTCCTATATATCAGAAATTATACAATTTAATTTAAAAATAAAATGAGTTATTTCTTTTTAAAAATTAATTAAGGAGACTAAAGTTCGTCAAAACAATAATGTGATTCATATATATTTTATTATTAGGTTTGTTTTTTATTCCTGCACTGACTGAACTAGTTCAAAAAGTGCACACTGAGGGTGCCATCCCATGGACGTCGATGAAGTCACTAGATATCTAGTGACTTTAGACGTCGGAATAAAGGATGTCACATATGAATTGCCCTAACCATAAAGCGTCGTCTATAACGGCAGTAGGATTAATGGATTAAAGCAGTAACTTAGACCCCTATTTTGTAATTTGTTGTTATTTTACAACATCGTTATACTAACGACTCTCTTACGAATGATTGTTTAATGACAATTTGGAAAAAGTTATTCTATAAGCATGTCGTTCAGGTACACTGCGCAACAACGATTCGTTCCGCGGCCCCTTTCTCGCGGGGCAAGGGGAGCGTAGAAGTGACCAATCAGCTGGCAGCGTGGCAGTGACTGATTGGTTAGAGGCTACGCTCCCCTTGCTCCGCGAGAAGGACCACGGAACGAATCGTTGTCGCGGAGTGTACGAATGACTACCTCTGCTTAACGACGTTTTTTAGAAGGTTGGTACTATTTTTCTATAGTATGTGTAATGGAAATCATAGATTTTCAATGTTGGTAGTATGTCACAAACGGAAAGCAATTCTTCAAGAGCAGCCATCCGGTATAATTTTTTAAATAATTCTTCTGGAGTTTCAAATGAATTACTTGCATCTCTCAAGTTTCTATTAAATTTCCTTAATTCTTGTCTAGAATAAATTATACACATAAAATACACACACGTGCGAGCAGTAACATACTATATATCTATATCGGAGTATAAATATATATATTATATATTCATATTTAATTTTAACACATATTTATTATATTTAATAAACACATATTGAAACGCTCACCGATTTTGTAATTCGTGTAATATTACTTCAATTAATACTCGATTCACGTTCATCCTTTTATTATAATTTTAAAAAATAATTTTTTTTATTTGTGTATGCGTGTGTGATATGTAATTTACATATATCACATTTTTTTAATTGTTGAAAAGAGAAAAAAAGTAATTGCACATTAATAATAATGTTTCTTATTAATAAAGTTATGAATTAGTTTTTATCTCAAATTCTGTTGCAAATTGTAAATTATTTTAAACAAGTTTGATTTTACAAAAAATAATTTCATATGTCTATAGTTGAACAATAATTTCAAAATTAATTACTTACAGCAGTATTAAATACAGCGGACTTACGCTATTTGAAATCAACTCCTTTTTTTTATTGAAGACCGATGTATTATTAATTCGCACAAATAAAATTTCGACTTGTCATGCGGGTGTACCATAGTAGTGGCAAAATCTCAATATTATAGGTTAAAATGTATCTTATAACGACATCATTTCATTTAACAACACCTCTCTGGTTGTTGTTAAGTTTATGACAATTTCGTCGCCATTTTATCATTAATTAACAACAGTTACTATTTACAGAATAAGAAAAGTCATTCGTTAATGACAATCGTTACATAACAACATCGTTAAGGCTTACAGAATAGGGGTCTTAAGGAATTGACCAATCACATTCAAGCATTAAAACAATACTCGACTGTGATTGGTCAATTTATTGAGTTACAGTTTTAATTCATTAATCCTACTGCCATTGTAGACGACGCTGTAGACAACGTGATAAACATAAAACGTAAACGTAAGCTGAAGAACCAAATAATTGAAATCCTAGTTACTTCTGCTTATGACCAACTTTATCATTATTTCTCTCGTCTTCTAGGATACATAAAGCTAAAGCAATATTCTGATCGGTTCTTCAGCTTACGTTTACGTTTTACGTTTATGGTTATGGCAATTCATGTGCGAAAGCCATATAGTGCGTTCGAAAATATATTTGGTCGTTGTTGGAAGAAAAGATAAAGTTGGCAGTATTGAAAACTCCCAGTACTGCGTTTCGTTTCTTCCACTGGAATCATTAGGACACGACCAAAGAGAAACCTGAGAGCGGCCACCAGCCTCGACGGGCACATTTCTCGATGCTTGACGCGCCGTCTGACAAAGTGGACGTGAACTATGTCCATTACGCTCGGTAACGACGGTAACATGATTTGTATCTATGATATGGGTTCATGTCCGAACTATTCAAAGATGGACAGTCGGATAAGAACCGATAATTCATCGTTCTGTCTTTGTCTCATCAATGACAGACCACGCGACTGCCACGCGACGAGCTTACGATTTTGCTTTCCCCTTCGTCGCGCTTTTACGTTCTTCGTTATGATGTAATAACGAAATGATCTTCACATCCTAATTTTCTAAGGGTATTGGCAGACAAGTTTTCCAACTTTGTATGTTCTGTAACAAAAATACAACACATTATGAAAATTACGATTACATGCATATTTCAAGCTGACATAGCAATTGGTATACCGAATGTTTGGTAAAAAAAAATTTTTTGTCAGGCGTGTTGGTTATAATCAATTCGATAAAATGTTCATAATAGTGCGTAGCAGTGTAAGTAAGATGACTGCTTGAAGAAATCTTCAAAATGAAATCTCTGAATCAGAGAATAACACAGTTACAAATAATTTATGGTACGACCGTCATAACAAAGGTCCATATATTGTATTTGTTAGAAAAATATCTGACCAAAAGAAAAGATCTACTTCTATTATTGAAGCTGCCAGACTTCTGTCTAAGGCAAACATCAAGTTTGAAGAAATTGATCACCACGCCTGGAACACATGGAAGATTTCTTTTAAATCTTTTCATGATGCTAACTCATCAATTAAAAATAAATACATTGCGGAACTGGGACTATCATTATACATTCCCAAATAAGTTATGTAGAAAAGGTGTAATCAAAGGCATCCCAAATGATATTTTACTAGACGAACTACAAGCTACATTAGAAAAAGATAACCCGCTGATCAAAATTAATTTTTTATTCAGACTAAAAAGAAGAGACCCTAATACCAAAAAATGGATCGAGTCTCAATCAGTCTGCGTAGAATTCAAGAGTCAAGATCTTCCAAAAAGCCTAAAAATTTGGAAAGTTAATCTTTTTGTTCAACCATACGTGACTCCAGTAAGAAGATGCTACAAATGCGGTAAACTAGGACATACCAGCAAGGGATGTAAACAATCTCACAACATATGCCTGAATTGTGGAACAACGCACCTCGTATCGGCAGATATCCCTTGTAAAGAAACCCCCAAATGTATTAACTGCAGCGGTCCACACCATGCTCTAGATAGGAAATGTCCAAAATTCATTCTGAATTCTGAAATTAACAAAAAAATGGCTTTCGATAATATATCTTACCTGGAAGCAAGACGCTCGTTATTGTCTCAAAATAATCCAAATGAAACCCATCTTATCAAAGATTTAGTGAACTTCCCAAATCTTTCATCAAGGGTGGACGTTCTGAATGTGCCAGCCTTTGCAGATCTCTTTAAGAAGAATCCTCCGACATCCTGGAAAGCTGGTCTTTCTTACAAAATCAAGGACCTTCTGGTGCGGGTTACTAACTCTCCGGATGCAGAACTTATCCTCGACGAGATATTACAGTTGCTTAATGTTCGTAATAATCCCCAACGTAAGTTGGACCCGCAAACAAATAGTAAGAATGCAAATGATCCAGTCACTTAAGATAATTCAATGGAATGCAAAAAGTTTTAAAAACAAAATTAATGATTTGATTTATTTCTCTGCAGATATTGATATTTTTTTGATTTCAGAGACTTGGTTGAAGCCCAACGATCAATTTTCCTTTAAAGGTTTTGATATTAAAAGAAAAGATCGCTTGCCGAAAAGATCGCTTGCACGGTAGGGGAGGAGGAGTACTAATTTTGGTAAAGTCAAATCTAAAATACAGCATTTTGAATAATATTCCGGACTGTCAGGGAAATCTTGAGGTGTGCGGAATAGAACTTTTCCTTAAACAGGGCAAGATGTTTATCATTTCATTATACAGACCCCCATCCAGCTCTAGAATAAATTCTCGTAGCTGGCGTAATTTCTTTGCAAACTTCCGAGATAAGATCTTGGTTGGTGGAGATTTTAACCTACCTTATGATCAAATTATTCCCCTAGAGGAAGGCATCTTAGACTTAGATATTACTTTATTAAATGATGAAACCCCAACATTCTGGGATTTAGAAAGGAATCACGCGTCGAAATTGGACTTATCGCTAATTAGTTCCTCAATCATATTAGAAACATCTTGGTTAATTAACCAAGACCCTTGGGGGAGTGATCACTTCCCTATCCTCATTAATATAAATATCTCTGCATCGCTTAAATCTACAATCAAAACACCATCAAAACTTTACTCCTCTAAGACAGACTGGCCAACCTTCACTGAAAATATGAAGAGTGATATTAATAATTTCCTACCAGATCTTCTAACAATTCAAGATATTCAAGTGTTATATACATCATTCACCTCAATTATTATCAATATTACTAAAGCTTCCTCACGTAAATTTCCTCCTTCACAAAAGAACAATTGTAAAGATTATACTCACTCTCCTTATTACAAATACCAGTCTAAAATGACAATTAATCACTCATCTAACGATAATCTTTCTAGTCCAAAATCTCCAAAGATAAATAATAAACATAAAATTCCATGTCCTTGGTGGAACGAAGCATGTGATGCTCTTATCCTAGAACGCAGAAAAGCTCTTGAAAGATTTAAAACACAAAGAACAAGAACTAATTTTCTTCTATATAAAAAAGAATCAGCAAAAACAAGAATTGGTCTCAGGAACATTAAAAAAGAAAATTTTAAATCCTTTTGTGAAAATTTAAGTAAAAACTCTGACCCCACATATGTTTGGAGAAAAGTTAGGGCGTTTAAAAATAAAATCACACAATCTGAGGCGAAAAACTGTTACAATAAACAGGCAATAGATACTGTTTCCAACTTAATAACCTCCCTTTTTCCTCCAGGAACCCCTTCTTCCCCTGTTTCTCTTCCATATAAAGATTATAATGTTTCATTGGATAATTCTTTCTCACTTACGGAACTAAATTACGTTCTTGATCATTTGAACACAAGATCTAGTCCAGGATTAGATAGTATTGATTATAAAATAATTTCTGAACTTCCCCCTAATGCGAAGAACCTTCTACTAATTATATATAACAGAATTTTCATTTCTCAGTCCTTTCCTTCGGAATGGTCGAAATATCTGGTGTTTTTTATTCCTAAATCTGGTGAAGACCTTAAATTTCGACCTATTTCTTTAGCCTCTTGTCTGTGCAAAATCCTGGAAAGAATGATATCGAATAGATTAAATTGGTATCTGGAATTTAATAGCCTTTTACCGAATTCACAATTTGGATTCAGAAGAAGTAAAAGTTGTATTGACAACCTTGCCTTTCTTCAAACTAACATTCTCCTTTCTTTTCAAAAGAACGAGAATGCCTTGGCCTCCTTCTTAGATATTAAATCAGCTTACGATAATGTAATCCCAAACATCCTAATTCAGAAACTTATTAAACTTGGTATTTCTCCGAACATACTGGCCTTTATCAATAATTCTATTTACTTAAGACAAGTCCATTGCAGATATGAAGAAATTGATGAAATTATTCTCGCATATAAAGGACTCCCTCAGGGAAGCGTTTTAAGCCCTTTATTATATAACATTTATGTTTCAGAATTGGAAAAAATTTGCGATCCAAACTGTAAACTTATACAATACGCGGATGATATTGCTATCTTCAGTACTTCATCCAACATGGAATTTTCTAGATCAATTCTTGAAAAATCAGTCAACGACATTGCGATTGCACTTTATCATCTGGGACTAGAGCTTTCTCCCGAAAAAACGAAATTCTGTAAGTTTGCAAAAAGATTAAATTCCAGGGACAATAATACTATATACCTAAACGTACAAAATAAAAAAATTTATACATCCACAAAAATCCGTTTCCTCGGAATGTGGTTTACGCCCAACTTAAATTGGAATCATCATATTGCACATATCTGGAAAACTTGTCAATATCCATTGAAAATTCTTCGCAGTCTCTGTCATACTTGGTGGGGAGCCGACCCACGCTTACTTAGAATCTTATATGTAACACTTCTGAGATCAAGATTAGATTACGGAAATTTTGTACTACATAATATCACGAAATTTCAGAAATCTAAACTTGATCGTATTCAATTTAAAGCAATAAGAACAATTCTGGGACAAAGAATGTCTTCTCCAACTAATTTTTTGCTTGCCGAATCTAAAGAACCCCCGGCTTTCATTAGAGCTAAATATTTATGCAAAAATTGGATGACTAGAGTTTTCTCCCAATCGAACCACCCCATTTTACCTTCTCTGAATGAATTTAAAAGGATTAAAAATGATCCTACAATCATTAATAGATATACTTCGTCTATTATACTAGATACCTTTTTAGAATTATCACACATCTCTCATCTAATAGAATCCAACCATAAACAACTTTGCTACACAAAATCATTCGACTCCATAATATCTATACCGGAAATTGATTTAACAACAGGTCTCAATTTTGACAAAAATTCAAACAATAACGAAAAGCTTTTCAGAGAAATTTTTCAAGATACCCTCAATAATTCATATTGCTTTTTTACGGATGGTTCCAAAACTACTAACGCTGAATTTACAGGATTTTCGATATATTCACTGGACCAAAATTTTAAACTTGAATTTCGATCTACTGGCTACTCTTCAATATTCTCTCTGGAAGCTATGGCAATTTTAGAAACGATAAATCAAGCTAATAAACATAATATCATTAATTTTACAATTTTTTCAGATTCTAAATCTGTTCTGACGGCTCTACAGAACATAAGTTGCAATAATAAATCTTCTCATTTATTACTCGAAATAAGACATCAAATTAAACTAATAAATGAAAGTAACGGATCAGTTAAATTAGTTTGGATACCAAGTCATTGCGGAATCAAGGGTAATGAAATGGCTGATGCATTGGCCAAAGAGGCTCCTAAATTTGGAATAGACTATCCAATTAATACGTCTATCAGAGATTTTAAAGCAACTTGGAAGAATGAGCTATTCAAATCGTTTTCCAAATGGTGTAAAGAAAAAAATAATAAAAATAAGGCTTCTTGGTACATGGAAAACTACTGGACAGACAATAGATCTCCTTGGTTCGATCAATTCAATATCTCTCGTAAAGGCATTGCTTCAATATGTAGAATGAGATGTGGACATACATCCTTAAATGAAAGCTTGTCAAGATTTTCCATAGTGCCTTCCTCGAGATGTCCCAATTGTGACAGTCCGGAAACGTTAGACCATGTGTTCTGGGAATGCAGTCGTTTTGATAAAGAAAGAATAGTCTTTATTCGCCAAGTATCCTCCTCTCTAAATACTTTTTCATTCCCAATCAAGTCTCTGCTAACTCTTGTTTATGATGAACACATTGTAAGAGCGATGGATCATTATATTAATGCGATTAAGTGTAACATCTAATATTAGCCTGTCTATATTGGTCTATTTATCAATAACTTTTCATATCATTAGTAGTTTAGTTTTAATCAGATATGAGTACCTAAATATAAATTTATACTCTTATATATATTTTTTCCATACAATATATATTTATTTTAAATTTAATTTAAGCTATTGTAAAACACGATTAATTTTCTCTGATTGTTTTCTAGTCGTTTTCTAAAAACTTATGATTATGATTATGATTTTGATATTATGACTGTTAAAAGAATATTTTTTTTAGTTTTAATTATATAAGTTACGATAATACTCAAATAGTCTAACATACGACTCCAATATGCTTATCTAGGGAAAATTTTTTACCAACAGACGATATATCTTACATGTATTTAGCTGTATGGCGTTCCGCCAAAGCTCGCCTTTTGCTCAATAAAAAAAAAAAAAAAAAAAAAAAAAAAAAAAAAAAAAAAAAAAAAAGCGGGCCATGACACCTCTCAGTCTTCTCTCTGGCTTTACGATAGAAAATCACCGCCCGCCTCATGCCGTCGCGTGATTTGCCATCATTGGTGAGACAAAAGCAGAACGATAGATTATCGGCTCTTGTCTAACTCTCATGTCCATCTCATGTGAATAGTTCGGATATGAACCATAGCTCGGACATGAACCATAGCTCAGATACGAACCATGTATTATTATCAACTGTAATAGATGTAGTTGACGTCCACTTTGTCAGGCGGCGCATTAGGACAATGTGCCCGTTAAAGCGAGATGGCCGCTCTCAGGTTTCTCTCTGACACGACGTTAATCGGATAATTTTTAATTGGTCTGATAATAAAAATTTTGATTATATATATTTAACTATATTTATCCGATTGATACCGTATTTGATATCATTTTAATCGCAAAAATCTCAATAATTCATTAAAATTACTTTCATATCGATAAAATAAAAAATAGGAGTTTCAGTTTTTAGTTTATAATCTCGTAAATTGCGAATGGATAGAGAAAATGAAGAAGCCGATTGTAAGAGACTTCGGAATTCTTTGATGATAGGTCATTTCGCTTGCTCTCGATTTCGCTGTCACTCTCGTACTTGATAGGTCGTAAAGATAAGCGGACTCGGCTTCCTCGCGAATGTAAACATCTTATAAAGTAAAAACTGAAACGCCTATTTTTTATTTTATCTATTTGAAAGTAATTTTAATGAATTATTGAGATTCTTGCGATTAAAATGATATCAAACACGACATAAATCGAATAATTTTTAATTGGTCTGATAATAAAAATTTTGATTATATATATTTAACTACATTTATCTGATCGATACCACGTTTGATGTTGTTTTAAAATTTGTCGTCATTGTCGCAAAATTTTCATTGTTCCATGAAAATTATTCGCATACCCTTATAAATATATCTTAAAATGATTAATTTATTTATTTCTCACAATTTGTCATCGGTTGCTTGCCAGCGGCAGGCTTGATAACGAAATGAATATGACAGTATATGAGTACGTAAGAGCGAGTGAAACAATAACAGAAGCGAGCGAGAGAGAAATAGTATGCCAGACTGCAAGAAAGACTCGGTTTTCGAGTCTTCGTTGCTTGTTCTATTCCTATCTCGCTCATTCTTATTGCCATTTCGCTCCCTCTTATTACCTTCTCGCTTGTTCACATACCCGCATACACTATATGTATATATATATATATATATATATATATATATATATACATATAGTGTATGCGGGTATGTGAACAAGCGAGAAGGTAATAAGAGGGAGCGAAATGGCAATAAGAATGAGCGAGATAGGAATAGAACAAGCAACGAAGACTCGAAAACCGAATCTTTCTTGCAGTCTGGCATACTATTTCTCTCTCGCTCGCTTGTGCATATATATATATATATATATATATATATATATATGCACAAAGAATTTAATAGGGACATTTTCTCGAGCGCCTGTATACTTTGAAGACATTTCGATAATTTGGGGACTAGTCTCAAAAAATTTAGAGGTTTTTCGCATACTTTGGGGACATTTTTATTCTTGTGTCCCTCGCATATTTTGGGGTCTTAAGTTTATATGATTTTCACTGCATAGTGGTGCCACCTAATAACATGTGTCCTCAAACTATGCATTGGTTACTTTTCATAACATGTGTCCTCAAACTATGCATTGGTTACTTTTCATAACATGTGTCCTCAAATTATACATTGATTATTTTATATAGTAGATGTATTCTATTTAACATAAAAGAGAAACTTTATTATGTGATTAATGAAAATTAATTTTAGTATTATTACTGATTCAAGATATAGAAAAGACAGCGTATTTTGTCATAAAACTATTCGAAATATTTAGAGTATCTCATAAAAATTATACCAACTCGTGAGTGGAGCAGAGAGCACTAACCAGAACAAAAGGTTTTGCAATTTTCACAATTATGAAATATTAATTTAAAAAATTGGCGAATAAATCCATGTTTCGCACAGTTAAACTATATATATATATATATATATATATATATATATATATATATATATAGGATGTGCGTTTTAAGCATGCCAGGTAATAACCGCCCGTATTCCGCAAGGACTTTTAACGACGAGAGTGGGGGTACGCGCGTGCAAACCGTTGACATATTTAGAGCACATATTTCGTAGTCTAGCCAAGCAAAAAAAAACTTACTAATTTTAAGCGTTGGTACAATCTTTATGAAACACGTCATACGACATACATATACATAGAAAGCTTCGCCGCACGTCTAGTATCAAGTTACAATATTACGGCTATCGTTGCCGCACGCTTGTACTTTGATCAATCTTTTTTATCAAATATTTCGAATTTTTACATGATTACAAAATGACAGAGGATTTTTTTAGTTCAGTAAGTTTAGTTAACCTAACAAGATCAACTTGTATATTTTTGGTGGAATAATTTACGTCAATACCCAATAAGCAAAATGTAAGCAGTATGTCGACAGACTGGCAACAGATTTGATCAAACCATGTCAGCAGAATGACATCTACTGCGTCCTCATTCTGCTTCTAATCTGCTAGCAGAACCTGCTCACAGAATCGGATATCAGATTGTCGGCAGAAACTGAGCAGGATCTGCTATCAATGCTAACATGACTTGATGTCAGACTGTTAGCAGAAATCGAACAGGATCTGCGCGTGCAATTTGATGTTAGATTGTCCGCAGAAACCGAACAGAATCTGCGGATGCAACCTGATGGCAAATGGACAGCAGAAATTTCACAAGATTTGCACTTTTATTAATATTATATAAATGCAACAAAATTGATTATTACAGGTGCTAAATAACAATATTATCGGCAAGTTAATTAGAATTTTCTTATAGAAAATGACATATATGTAATATGTTATATCATAGTTATATTTCATATAGCGAAGGACTAATTTCAATTCTATTTAATTAAATTAATAATAAAGTAAATGTAACTTGTAAAACTTGAGATGTAATTTATTTAGAATTAAATTCTTGCTTTATGCCTCAAATAGCCAGTGCATGAATAATTTTCCATATATTATATTGATTCCAATCAGTTTAATATTCTGAATTCTGACTCTCATTTGCTTGTATCAGATATCAGAAATTAAAGTGAAAAATTAAAATGATGATTACTATATTTTTAGTCTTTTATTCATATTCGTGACTTTATATATATTTCTGACAGAAATTCAATTACGAGAAAGTACAGCTCACGTAGCGGTAAGTGAAAGAACTATCGAATCATGCAAATCCTGTTCCATTTCTGCCATCAATCTGCTATCAGAGATTGTATGCGCAGATCCTGTTCGATTTTTGCCGACAATCTGTTGTCAAATTGCATCGCACAGATCCTGTCCAATTTCTGCCACCAATCTGCCACTAAGTTATGCCGGCAGAATCTGTTCGATTTTTGCTGCCAATCTGGTAACTGATTATGTTAACAAGCTTTGTTATATTTCTGTTGACATTCTGGCGACATCACATGATATATCAGAACCTGCATCGATTCTGTAATCTTTCTGTCGACAACAATTTCTAACAGATTCCCTGACAAGATCTGCTTTAGCAGACTTGGCTATTGGGGTAGTATATATACAAAAAAACATGTTTTTTAAAATATTCTCTTTTTTACATATTTACTCGCATCTTACGAACATGTTGGAAATTTTGCACATACAGTAATAAATAAAAAACTATTGTCAATTTTATAGTATTTGTATACTGTGAGACAAAGACATTGATTGGAAACTATCTTTAAATTATACAATCAATATACAGAAATGTCCTCAAATTACCCACAGGGCACAAAGCCGTCTAAAAGACGACTAAAACTGGACATATTTTCGTCAAAGACGTCTTTTAGTTAGAGACAATAGTCGACGAAAAGTCGACTAAAAGTCGGCTCATGACCCGATTTTAGTCACTAATCTGTCAAGCCAAAAGATGACTAAAAGATGACTAAAAGACGACTAAATCATATCATAATTTTTAAACGAAACATATATATTTCAATCCCTAAATAATAATATAATTTATCTATTTCATATAAAATTTTACATAAAAATTTTGTATAAAAATTTTATTTATAATTTATACTTGCATATTGCACTTTACATCTTAAATAGATATAATGAAAAATTATTTTCGTTTATTCGTCGGACATTTACTTATCCGACTTATAAAATTAATTTAATATCTGAAACCCGCTTTAGATCAGAAATTAAATTGAACAATACATTTTTAATCTTATTTGTTATCTTTTGCAAACTTTATATAATTCTCATAACTGAAACTTAAATACGAGAAAGATAGCGCATCGCAAGTCACGTAGCGGTAAACGAACGAACTAATACATACATGCTTGTGTGCTTGCGAGAAACTTTGACCTCCAAGACCGGACATCCAAATTGTGGACGTCCAAATATTGCCCATTAACGGATGTCTTAAACCGGATGTACGATGGACGTTTATTTTATGTCCATGGACGTGCGGACATAAAATGGACATAAAATGAATGTCCTGTGTTGTCTGGGTTTGGACGTACAAATTCTAGACTTTAAAAGGTCGACGAAAGGACGTCTTGTTTTAGTCGTCTTTTCAACATGATGAAAAGACATCTATAAGACGTCTTTTTCGCCATGTCCAAAAGTCGACTTAGAAAAGACATCTTTTCGTCGTCTTTTTAAGTTATCTTTTTGGACGTACAAATTCTAGACTTTAAAAAGTCGACGAAAGGACATCTTGTTTTAGTCGTCTTTTCGACATGATGAAAAGACATCTATAAGACATCTTTTTCGCCATGTCCAAAAGTCGACTTAGAAAAGACATCTTTTCGTCGTCTTTTTAAGTTATCTTTTTGGACGTACAAATTCTAGACTTTAAAAGGTCGACGAAAGGACGTCTTGTTTTAGTCGTTTTTTCGACATGACGAAAAGACATCTATAAGACATCTTTTTCGCCATGTCCAAAAGTCGACTTAGAAAAGACATCTTTTTGTCGTCTTTTAGTATTTTGTGCCCTGTGGGTAAACATTTTATCCCAATATACTTCTAAGATATATTTTATATTCCAAAACAAATTTAATCCCAATGTTATTTAGGCATACTCCAAATTTATTTAACTTTTAAAATTAATTTCTTTTGTCAAAAGCATTTCTTCAACCCACTTTAAAAAAATTAAATATTTTGAATTATACATTTATAAAACTGTAAAACAATTTCTTTATAATTAAATATTTATTTTACAAATATTCAAAAATATATAATTATCACAAAATAACATTAAATAAAATTTGCATTATTATCTTTTATAACAAGTAGTTTTTAAAGAATTTATTACATGTCAACGTAGAATTTTGAAATATATGTTTTAAATAAATATAATTTTAAATAAATATATGCGTACACAGCATTCTTTACAATTAATATATATATATTATATATATAATAATAATATGTGTACATATGAACAGATAATGTATATACATATGAATATGTACGTGAAAAAAATCGCAATTGAGAGAAATATAATTACAATAGTCTGTCCTAAAAGAGTATGTAATATTTATTCGGAATATATAATATTTAAAACTATACGTTGACATGAATTTTTAAAAGATGATTTTTTATGAAAAATAATAATGCAAATCTTTTATGATTTTCTAAGAACTAAATTTTTAAAGCATTTTTGGACTAATATATTTAATTATAAAAAAGTTGTCTTAAAGTTTTATGAATTGCAATTAAAAATTCACAATATTGAATTTTTCTTCCGAATGGACTCAAAAAATACGTCCAATAAAAGAAATTAGTACTAACACTGTTTGAAACTTGAAAAACATTTGCGTAAAACGTTTAATTTGAGATTTAAAATATTCCTTAAAAGTATATTGAGATAAAATGTTTAATTTGAGGACATTTCATTTAGATCAATTGTATAATTTAAAGACAGTTTCCAACCAATATTTTTATTTCAACGTATACAAATACTACAAAATTGATAATATTATATTTATCATTCTGTAAACAAGGTTTCCGATATGTTGTACCTAAGATGCGACTAAATGTATAAAAGAAAAAAATATCTTAAAACATGTTCTTTTGTATATACAAGGTATATGATATAAAGTAATCATCGAAAATCTATAAGTAAATCTCGTGAAGTGTAAAACTAAATCAAAAAGTTCTATATCATTTTGCAAATAATCACGCGAAATTTTGAAATATTTATTTTAATAAATTTGCCAAAGTATAAGTGCGCGGCGATGAAAGCCGTAACATTGTAACCTGATACTATGCGCACAGAGGAGCGGTGAGAGGAGCTCTCATCAAACGTGTCACGCTGTTTTGCTACGAGCTGTTATCATGGTTTGGAGACTTTTTTAACGGACTTGTACTGAACCTCTATCTACAGCGTGATAGATTGAACCTCTTACACTTTACCATATTATATGTTACTTAAGATCTTCTTTAATTAATATGTCAAAATTTTACGTGATTGTTTACAAAATGATAAAGGACGTTTTAATTGAGTTTAACGAGAATTACTTGCATGTTTTTGATAGAGATTTTTATGTTAGACATTCTGTATATAGAATGTTCAGATAACTGAATCGTCTCTGTTAGGTAAATAGATTAAACCGAATAGAAAAATTTTCCGTTTTGTGATTTTCGAAATAACCCAGATAACACGCTTGTCAGAATGAAAACTTTAGGAGAACTTCTTGAGGAAAACATTTAGTTATCTTGAAAATGATATCCAAATGGTATCTCATAATCATCATTTACCAGAGGCATCTACTAAGAGAACTCTTTAAGATATCTCATTTGAGAGATTTCTTGAAATTGTTATCTTTTTGATATCATGCTAAATGATATCAGTTTGATCTCTCATAAAAGATATCATTATGTTGTATGGTTTCTGAGCCTTCAAATGCACATGCGCTGTTATATGGACAGCTCAGAAACCAGACAAAATTATGATATCTTTAATGAGAGATCCATTTAATGTTTCAGAAGATATCATAGGCTGCGGTCGAGAAGACGCTCTGGATGCTTTGAAACATCATTCTATCTTTGTTCTATATTCTATGAGAATAAAGATAGAATGATGTTTCGGAGCATTCGTAATGCAGTCTTGACCGCAGCCATAAAAATAACATATTCAAGAGGCAGGTTTAACCTAAAAAATTGTATGTACTAGTGCTAATAAAAATACATTTTTATTGATAGTACAATACAATAGAAATTTAGTGCTTAGAAGTGAATAGACATTTAATGCTTTTAATAAGTGAGTGCAATATAATAAAAAATACAACGGTATGTTTCGCAGTAAGTAAAACATTAACTGATATACTAATATTAATCTTAGAATAAATTAATAATTAATCCTCTATTAGGTTATAATGAATGAAAATAATACACCTATAGATACCGCAAACTTTTAGATTAATATATTTTAGATGTCTGAACGAAAAGCGTTTAGAAATTTATCTAAAAGTCAAAGGAATCGGAGACTTGTTCGTAAAATCTGCAATTTAACGTGCAGTTCAAATAAAAAAAGTAGTAATGATAATGTGTATCCACCACAAGAAAATATATTACAAGACAATTATTCGGTTATTGAAACAGAAGTTTGTGATCATAAAAATGAATGTCATGTACATGAAGTAGTATTAAGTAATGAAATGGACACTGAACTATGTTCATACAAAGTAATTAATACAAAAAAAACAGAATTAAATTTTAAAAAAGAATTAATGCAATGTATGTCGATTTAACATCAGTCACAAAGCAACAGGAGCTTTATTAAAAGTTTTAAAAAATGTTGAAAATATTAGCGAGTTACAAAATCTTCCATTGGATTCACGTACACTTTTGCATATACCAAACAATGTTATGTTACGCGATGTATCGCCAGATCAATATTTCCATTACGGTTTAAAGAACGCCTTAATTGATCATTTGAAAGCTTTGGATATAAATAAAGTATCTCATGATATTCAAATAAATATTAATATAGATGGATTCCTAACCATTGGCGAAAAGTTCTAAAAGTCAATTATATCCAATATTAGGTCAAATTTATCCAGTAATTGCTGAACCATTTATTATTGGTACTTATCATGGATATAATAAGCCAGAATGTCCTAATATATTTCTTGAAGATTTTATTAAAGAATATAAAACATTACATGATGAGGGTTTCCAGTTTGATGGAAATTTACAATTTAAAGTAACAATTAGGGCGGTCATTTGTGATACACCAGCTCGATCTTTTGTAACATGTACAAAAGGATTTAATGGTTACTTTGGCTGTTCAAAATGCATACAACGAGGTAAATACATCTCTTATAGAATGGTATTTCTTGATCTCAATGCAGAATTAAGAACTGATGAAAACTTCATTGAAAGGAAAAATGAAGATCATCACAATGGAACATTTATTTTTGAACAAGTAAACTTAGGAATGATCAGTCAATTTCCCCTCGATTATATGCATCTTGTTTGTCTTGCTGTCGTAAAAAAAATGTTACAACTTTTTGTTAAAGGACAGTTTAAGTCTGTTAAGTTTAGTGCAAATATGATAAAAAAAATATTTGCAAGTTTAAAACGTATTTCAAAATGGATTCCAGCAGAATTTGCACGAAAAACCCGCAGCTTAGATGAAATTGATCGGTGGAAAGCTACTGAGTTACGACTATTTTTATTATATATAGGTCCTGTTATATTACAAAATTATTTATCTGATAAATATATGATACATTTTAACGCATTGCATTGTGCAATTAGAATCTTATGCCATAAAACAGATTGTATTATCAATAATAATGAATATGCTAAAGATTTATTAATTTATTTTGTAAAAACATGTCAACATCTATATGGAGAAGAATTCATGATTTATATAATAATATTCACAATTTAATTCATTTATCTAATGATGTTGCAAAATTTGGCAACTTAGATTCTTTCAGCAGATTTCCTTTTGAAAGTTTCTTATTTAGTATAAAGAAACAATTAAAAAAAGGTGATAAACCATTACAACAATTGTTTTAATAGAATTGTTGAACGAGCTAATTGCAATTTTTGTAAAAAAATAGACACAATTTTAAAACCACAAGTAAAAAATTTTAATGCCAAAAAGTCCGCGGAAACAAGAATAGATTCATTCGACAATATTGTTTATAAAGATTTCATACTTTCAAGAAAATTAATAATAGATTTTGTTATTTAAAAAATAATAATATTCTGTCCATAACAAATATTTGTATTTATAATAACAACATAATTTTAAAAGGAAAAACTTTATTAAATCCAGTTGAGCTTGAGAATTATCCTATAAGTTCATTACAGTTTAACATTGTTGTAGGAAATACATGGTCAAATATACAAACTTTTAATTCTGATGATGTTTGTACAAAAGCTGTATGTGTTCCATATGGAAAATCATATTGTTTTTTACCTCTTATACATACAGCAGTATAAAAAATATAACATGTATGAATTCTACATAAGTATCAAAAATATAAAAAAATATTTTCTAATATTTATTATATAATATATTATTATAATGTATATAATTATATTAATATGAATATTTTATAAATAATATTTTATAATTAATAATTTTTATAATAGCTTTTATAATAGTAATAATAGTTTTTATAAATAGTTTATAAGTAAATTTTATAGTTTATATAAAAGTATATTTTATACTTTTATAGCCTTACACTTTATATTTTTATTTTTTATAAATTTAGTGAATATCATGTCAAATATATTTTATGATTTTATATCATTTATAATTTTTCCATTAAACATTAGTATGAAATATCAGTAATGTTTTCATTACAACTACATTCTTTTTTTCTCTACGTTGGAGAGAAAAGGAGGAAAGATTAATACTGCAACAAGTGCAGCTGAAAAGAATAGATCTTAGAACTGTAACCTATTTAAATCTTGTATTATTGCTCCTGAAAAGATGACATATCATCTACAAAAATAAAAATGTATATAATTAATTACCATCTACCATAAATTGTCATTATTGCGTTTAATAGCGCTATTAGCTAGCTCCGCAAACAGCTGATAGCGATAAATAGCGTCAAAATTCGCGCCGCGAATAGTGTCTCCTCAAATGCACCCATAGGCTGCGTTCCGTTTCATGTATGAATGCGCATGATTTATTGCTTATCCTTGTTTAACATTCGGTGAACAATAAGCTTACTGACCGAAGGGTTCGTGAACATTATTTTGTATATTTCCCATTGTAATCAGTTCGTATAAGTATTGTATATATTATTCATAAACGTGTTTTAATACTTTGTGACAAATTTTGCTAACACTTATTTATTTTACGTTAGGATGGAAAAGATATCTTCGGATTTGATGATTTTGATTAATTAACCTAGGAATTATACTGCGGTATGTTGGCCTTGAATATTATTTATTGTTATTTTGAAAACAAACATAAATAATTGAGATAAATATAAGTCTAATTAAAGTAATTCAAACATAAATAATTGAGATAAATATAAGTCTAATTAAAGTAATTCAGACCTAATTAATAATTTAAATATTATTTACACATAAAACTAATAAAATACATAAAATTTAATTTCAGACATGTACTCGTATTTTGTTGTTTTTTGGGATGAATGGTACAATACCGGAATGGTACAATACCGCTACAATACCGGATTCTTGAATTATCTTAAAGTCTCAAGTTTTTAAATGGCCACCCAAAAATAAGAATGCTACTAATGAAAGTAAAAGAGGAACAAAGCCTCAAGAAAAATGGATAACAGTTCCATATTCCAAATTATTAGGACCTTTCGGTATGTAATTGATAAATATTTCTTTCCAATATATGTAACTTATAGAAATTAAATATTTATTTTATATTTGATATAAAGATACTTTCAAAGAAGCGAGAGAAGTTGAGAACAATACTTTAGATATTTCAACGAATGATGAAAAACTTGCGGAAGTGACAAAAAGAAAAATACTGAGGTTTCACAAAAACGTGCAATTCAAAAACCATATCGTTTTCTTTCTTCCTCTTCCAATTCTTCTTCTGAGGAAGAAGAGGAAAGTCAAACAAAGACAAAAGCTATTAAGAGGAAGAGTAGTCAACATTCAATGAACCAAACAACAAATAAAAATCTAATAGAGACAACAGAAAATTCATGTATGTATTGTATTATATACATTTTTTTTGGAAACTATTTAAATATATTGTGATAATAATGGATTAAAATAAATTCCCAGGTAATAATAAACCTCCAACAAATTACAAATCACTAAATGCAAGAGAATTTTGTCATACGTCGATTAAAGAATCATGGAATGAAAATGGTGATGTATATTTTATAAAAAATATTAAAAATATTAGAAATAAAATAAATATTTTCTATTTCATAATATAAAATTTTTGTAGATTACTAGATTGCACTAAGGAACAAATTTTTGAGAAAGACGAATTTATTTCTTTTTCACTTTATTCGAAAAGATATTTCTTTAGAATTACAGGCTGATAATACTTACACATGAAGGTATAAAGTTTTTATAACATTTTATATTTTAAGTTAATAAATTTTTATCAGTTGCATAGAACAAATTATAAAAAAAGAAACTATTTTCGATGTAAATTCACGTTTATTATAATTGAATGTATGAAACAAATAAAATAAAATAAGGTCAAAAATCGAGCAAACTATAAAATCATTCGGTATGATTATATAACTTAATTTACATCAGTGATAATACAATAATATAAATTAAGAGACATTTCGACTTTACTTAATCTTTTTAAATCAAAGAAAATGTAAATTAAATTATTTAGTCATCCCTTAACTTTACAGTTTGTTGAGCTTTATTTTATTCTATTTGCTTAAACATATACCAGCCTTATTTATTTTTTTATATTGTTGAATATTTCAATTGTTCAGATTAAAACTAATAAATGTAATGAATATTCGTTTTATTAATTATTTAAATTATTCATAAAATAANATCGTAAGGATAAAATTCCGAGTTTAAATAGAGTTTAACGTTGGTCATTTGCAGTCATCGAAAATATAACATCTTGTGACTACTGAATTCTTTTTACCAGTTTGCAGTGCAAAGATCACGTTCGCGGTTTCTCTAGCTGGGAAGCAGCTTTCACGGTCACGAATGTTTGGTCGTGCTATGTAGTAGAGGAAGATTCGTATAGGTCCCAAGATCGGAAACTCATGTTTCAATATCGTCCGCTTTCCAACATTCGCAAAATTGATAATTTATTAATACTCGTTCAATATTACATGAGGCATACGCCACTGTATATTGAGTAATTCAATCTCAGCCTTAGACACGGATGTCCGAATAGACAATTATTATCGTTGCGCGAACGTATCAAAATCAATTCATGACGAGCGTTAATCACAACGCGTTTATAATCTTCGCAAAATCCCAGCAACATGTTGAGCGGCACGCAAAAGTTGAAATAATTTTTGTCGCCGTTGTACGTCAAATCCCACGCAGCATTCTTCAAGTTTATACTTTTCTGGTGTGTTACAGAGACATAATTTTTAAGCGTTGATGTTATTCCAACATTTCTGTTGCGATCAATCTCTACTCCATCGAGTTCGTATCGAAGCTCATCAAACATGAATGCGACGCAATTGTTTCCCAATACAACCTTCATTTCATCATTCGCTTTACGCACATTAAACCTTCCCTCGATGTAAAGAAAGCTTTCGCATGGTAACGTGTACAAATCCTGATGTTGTATTCGTATCTCATCGCTGTATCAAAGCGTCGTATTGGCGTACGGATTGTACGTATGAGTCTCAATCTTGACGATGCGATCGTCAAAGACTGGCTCACCTCCGATATTCAAAATATCAATCATTCTTTTCGTACGATGAATCCCAATGATTTCAAAAGTTCACGATTCAACGCGCTCAGTTTCTTTTTACAGCAATCTTATTACTGTCACCCGATACCGCTCGTCCTATCGCAAAAGTATTGTCTCTCGCGTGCTCCGTTTCATTCAGCACGAGCATACTATGTTTGTCGCCGCCGTATATGCAATCTTACGGTAATTTCCTCTCCTCGAAAATCGAGCAATCGACCTCTTTGATCCACAATACGTATCGTTAAATCCGTAATGCTCCGTACGACGATCGGCAGATAAATGATCTGTGCTGGCGTTTCCGATATCTTATATCCTGGCGGTACGCTCGGTGAAAATTCATGTATCGTGTCTACGCGCATACCGTTGCTGTACGCACCAGTAGTCACGTTGCATTCTATACGAATAATATTTACGTTTATAATATTAACAGGTTCCGATTCATACCACTTGCGAGGTTGCAATATACGATTCGACAAGAATCCAAGCAAAGATCCTACATTGTCGAGTTTGGTAAAGTTTATTCTGTAGGCACATTTGATTTCGCTTTTTAGCGTAATGTGATTTGCGCGGAGCGCTATTGGATATTCCTCATCATAATCGTTTTCACCATCTCTGGAAAGGTGTTCATCTCGCAAAATTGCGCGTTTGAGATAGTCATTTATGGCGTGCAATTCGTACGATCCTTCGGGAATCGTAATTTCCTTGTCGTCGTTGTCAAAATAAAATTTATTATTCGAAAAATTTACGTTCGGAATCGTGTGATAAGTTTCAAAATCCGTTAATCCGAGCTCGTAATCGGCATAGGTCAAATCTATAGCGGGGAAATAGCTTACAGCGAGAACACTGCTTCTGCCAGTCAACGTAAGTGTCAGTGACATGTCGAACGAATACTGAGTCATGACGATGGATTGTCAGGCTTTAGATTGATCGCTTGAAGAAATTTTAAACACAACTGTCCACAGATACTCTGATTATAACTTTGATAAGATGTGTAATTGTATTTAATCTTCACTCGTCCGAAATATCGCACAAGTTCCTTGGGCGGTCCAAGATTTCCAAAACTGTCGAAATATACGATACGATCACCCCTCTTTGCGTACGCCACTCAATGAGTACCGGGACCATCAACGTCATCCAAATTGACGATACCGCTCTCGTTTCGTCGTACACCGCTTATCGGTAAATTATTGCTCATGAAAACACCTCTAAAGAAAGGTATATGTTTCACAAATTGTTCCAATTGCACGTTTCATATACGTTTCGCAAATTGTTCCAATTGCACGTTAGTTGTCGCACCGGCATGTAGGCATTTTTAATGTTTTTTCGACGCCTTTTTTTTCTCTTAGACTTTGTTGAGAATCTCTGTCCACGCTTGTACGGAGAGAGATAAAGTCCGCGACCTTCCATAGCGCGATTGTGACGCTGCATCTCTTCCAGCTGACGTTGCGCAGCCTTGCTATCGTTTACCGCCTTTGCGATTCCGCCGCACCGCCGGCCAATGAACCGACAACTTCCAACAACGGTAAAAGTGGTAAAATACCACCACGTTTCGCTACTGGAAGTATTCGTTTCTTCCTCCTCTTTGTCGTCGATGGCTTTTTCATCCCCATGCCGAGTTTTGTCTTTGCCTTCATTGCCGCCCAAACAATCGTAGCGGCTACTCTTTCACCGAAAGTCGAATCCCTCGCGATAATGCGTTCTCGCGCTCTTGCAGCTAGTATGCGATCAGCGATGTGACGTTGCTCGAGGTCGTTGCTTCGCGCGTAAGCAATGTCGTGTTCGCGACACGCCGCGTCCAATGGATTGATGCCTCGATCACCTCTAGCCAATCGTTTCTCTAATCGAGTTCCCGACCCGCAAAACTGATAACCGGGAATATGTAATTCGATGGGAAGCGCGTTTATCGCACGATTTAATAGGCCGCTGCCTTTTACAATTCTCGCTGACATACGTCGCAATCTTTTATCAATGGAGGCGAACCGTCAATGTGCGTTCGCTGCCACGGCTGGTTGTAATGTCGCATGCACGAACGATATTGTCGATCCTCCGGATCAGCCTTTATATATTCTGGAGTTTGACGTTTGAAGAGAAGCACGAGAAAAAATAAAAGAGTCCAAGCAAGGACTAAAGCGAGCACGGATAAATATGCCGATAAACGATTCACCGATATATTCGACACCGAATCGATCAAAGCGAAGGAAGCAATTTTCTAATATGGCTACTGTTTCTACTCCGATAAAAGTATAACCGCGTCAAACAATACCATCTACATCCGTCGAAGAAATTTACGAGACCACACCCGATTCGTTTGTAACATCGGTCCGACACGAATTAGAAACGTCCGAAGGTCAGAAAACATTCCGAGAGCATTTAGGTCCATTGGCGCAAAAATATATAGGAGATATTATGAGTGTTGATAAAAATAAGAGCATGAATTACGTCTACGGTGTTAAATTTACCAACGATGGAATGATGCTCGGTGATAAATGTTTCGATGTGGACAAGGAAGATAATATAATTATCGATGGAATAAAATATAAGGGAACCGAATCTACGGTTTGATTTTTAAAAAATTTCCCAATCATAAAAAATATACTCGAGACGATTTGCATAAATATCAAAGTATATTAAATATAACAAATGCGCATAAACGTGACAACAAAGTTAATAATCCTATTAAAAGTAATAAAGGGTACAAGTACAAATATATAATTGCGCCATTATTCCCCGATAGAAAGATGGGAAGAGGTATAGACGCGCCGCGCACCATGACGCTAAGCGACAACATGATCGATTACGTGCACTGGAACGATCCCAACAAATTGGTGGATCGATTGCGATTGATGGACACCTCGCGTCGAGCCAGCAACAATGCTCACGACAATGACATCTTGTCAATTATCGAAGAACTTCGCGAGGCCGGCATTATTATAAATTAAACTATGCGTCGGCGATACGCGTCATTCGGTCAATGTTCTCGGTACCGAAATGTCGATTAATAAATTTGGATTATCGCTTGGAACGTCGAACAATTTGTACTATGAATGGAATGGATTATTGAGAAATTACGTTCGCGATAACGCTCTCTGCCAAACTACTATCGGCTTTGACGCAAGGTCGCGCAAGATTCAACGAGTAGCGCAACTGGAAGCTGATACAGACGCCGTCAACAAACAATACGTGGATAAACTTTTGAGAGATCGACAGGGAGAAATTGAGCAAAAAATTATCGCGCTCGAAACAAACGTGCAGGCGCTGCGATTAATGATGCATGAGATAAAGAATGTGCTGAGACATCCAACATCTAACTCGACACAGTAAGCGAGATATACTAATATCGCATATTAATTATGCCTCGATCAAACGTGCGAGAGAACAAAAACATCTCCGAAAAGCGACAATTAGTCGAGGAATTACATGTTCCGGCGAGAAGACATTTTCCACGAAGACGCGTCATTGTACGCGGACACAACGATCTGTGGCAGGCGGACGTGGTGGACATGCATTCGTACTCTCGACTCAACAAGGGTCATAAATACATACTCACGGTTATCGATGTGTTGAGCAAGTATGCGTGGGCCGTACCGCTCAAGAGTAAGAGCGGGAACGAAATGTCCGAAACGATCGCAAAGATTATTGGAGACGATAAAAGATGTCCGAAAAATTTTCAAACCGACAGAGGAAAAGAATATTACAACTCATGAGTGTGCAGAAACTCATGAAGAAACACAACATTAATCATTACTCGATATATTCTATTATGAAAGCCTCAGTCATGGAACGATTCTATCGTACTTTAAAAAATAATATGTAGAAAATGTTTACGCTGAATGGAAATTACAAACGGATCGACGAGCTATCTCGACTCGTTGCAGAGTACAATACGAGAAAACATCGCACTATCGGTATGAGACCTGTGGACGTCACTCCGACAATCGCCGAAAAACATGTAAATACGATGTACAGCAACGTAAAAATTGCGGCTCCGGCAAAATTTAAAGTAGGCGATTCGGTACGCGTGAGCAAATACAAGACCATCTTTGAAAAAGATTTCACACCAAATTGGACGACCGAAGTGTTTAAGATTATCGAAGTGCAGAAAACTAATCCCGCGACATTCATACTCGAAGATTCGCGGGGAAATCCCGTCGCTGGAGGATTCTATGAATACGAGTTACAACGCGTCGCCAATCCCGACGTATATCTCATGGAAAAAATTTTGCGGAAAAAGGGTGATGACGTATACGTGAAATGGTTGGGAATGGATAAATCATGCAACTCTTGGATTCATAAAAATAATGTGTTGTAAACATTTATTGAAACATATAAAATATGCGTATATAAAATATATAAATATAAAAATATATAATATAAAATGTACACAATATATATATGGTTATGTACAAAATATAAAAATATATACATGATTATGTACAAAATATACAATAAATAAAATATATACATTTATTTACAACGGTATCCGATAATGTCCTCACGGTAATGTATCGGTGGTATCGGATACGATATACCGCTTGTCGTCGTACGGACTCAGAGCAATTTTCGTCTCGTGAATCGTGTATACTTGGTGTAGTTTAGATCGTATACACGACTGCTGACGCGTCATTTCAATCTCTTCGTTCAAGCACCGCGTGTAATCGTCGAACGTTATCGTTCTCGCGACAACGTTGCTCTTGACACCTTTGACTTTCTTCTTATTCTTTTTCCCATTCACTCGTAACGCGTACATCTTTGATCTGAACCCGATGAATTCGGTCATTACGGCACCGTTATTTTCGTCCTTCATCAGACCCGGCACCTTTTTATTTACACGCGGTATACCGTACGCATTGTCCACCGCATAATCGCTCGTATCGAATCTAACAATGTCACGCTTCATATTCTCATATACATTCGCACACTCGATGTGATGTATGAGACTGTCTGTATCGGTGTACATTATCCGACATTTGTCGCAATACATTGGTGTCATATACTCGTGATGAAATTCGTACAAACATGTCTTGGATATGTCGAGGATGCACATACCCACGTAAATCGGTTTGTAGAATTTCACCTCGAGTCTACGCAATTCCACAGCGTTAAGTTTTCTGAAAAAACGCTTCTGCTGTGGAAATTTGGTTTCGCGATCATCACCTCTGCGCCGTACCGACCTTCCCACTTTGTTAATAATTTTACATCGACACGATACGCACACTTTCCATCGTTTTGCCAAATACCGCATTATTCATTAATTTCTATAAATTTTTTTCGAAATCATTTTTAGCCAATGTTCTGAAATGTGTATTTAATTCTATATAATTTTGAAGCCAGGGAGATTGAGAAAACTGTAAAATTCGATGTATTTTTGTTACACGAAGACCGTGCCGCGTACACTGCTGCAGGTTGCGTATCACGTAACGCTTCTTATCGTATAACATTGCAAGCAGCTTGAATTCCCGCTTGCCAGGTGGTTTGTCGCGTGTCGGGCAAAACGGTAGGTCAGTGTGCGCATCGTGAAGATGTTGTGAGTATTCGAGAATATAACCCGTAGGCGAATCTAGCACGATGGAAGATACGTCAAAATTTGACACATCGTCGACCCATCGAAAATCAGCATAGGGCAATGGTTGACACATTGCGTACAAACGATCCATCCGTACAAATTATTTACATCAAAGTACATCAAGTACGATGATTGTTTCGATGGATCGTACGACTCCATGTACTTGTTATTAGCGCGAGCGTATCTACCCGAACATTGGCTCAGACCACCGCGTATACCACGTTCGATAAACATAACCATGTCGATGTCTGTAAGCAACTCGAACGTGATCTTTGTATGCTTCAACATGGCGTCCCACGTGTATCCGGGGAGAGTATAATAATACGCGGGGTCGAGTCCGTAACTTTCAAAACATTTATCTCGAAAATTTTCGAAAATGTCGGCTAATAACAAGACATCAATTTTGAGGTACAAATCGCTATATTCGCCTAGCGTCCGAATGGAGAATCGCATCCAGAAGTTCTCGGCGTGCGCGTAATCGCTCTCGGATACAGTTTCACCGGTCAAGGAACTGTAAAACGATTCGCGCGGCGGTAAACACGTATCATGCAACCTGTCGACGGAATCGATGTATTCGTACGGAAATATACCTCTTTGCGTTAACAAATTGAAATTTTCTGTTGATAAATTTTGAAATTCCGATTTTAAAATTTTAAGCTTATCTTTATCTAAAAATGATGCCAATTTATCGAGACTCGATGCGAGAAATTTGTATGAATCGATGAAACGTAATTTTATTTGATTTTTTGATTCTTCTTCTTCTTTAAGATCAACACTTTTGATAAACGAAATATATTTTTCCTTGGTTATCGGTTATAACTCGAATTTCCCTTCGAACGCTGTGGCTATTTCCTCAATAATAAAATGAGAATCGGATAAATTGTGAAACACTATCGGAATACAAAAAGAATCTTTGTAATTTAGATTACAATTTGAGTGTGCAGGACCTCTGTACCGCCCGGTCAGATGGCAATGATCGCGAACGCGTGTATTGTCTTGCGCAAACGGCTTTCCGCATATATGACAACGAGTGGCGCTATGGAATTTCTCCCACTCTTCGGACGTTAAATTTGCCATGGGGACATTTGTTTTTAAAATATTTTTTACACATTACGCCAAATTTTTAAGGTCTGCGACGAACCATGTTATACAATCGGCGCTTCGACGCGAATGATACGCTGATAACGATTCGTCGTACGAACAATGTACATAATAAGCTAAACTAAATACCCGATGGCGTTGATATAATTTTTCTTCTTTCGTCTTGGCCAGGACACATTCCAAGTCGGCGTAGACCATGAGTGGAAGCCGCTCCTTCCGATTAGGGTTGCTGAACTCGAGCCACTTGTCCTTGTCGCTCGGCAACCGGACAGCGCAGTCGTTTAGCTTTCCGCAATCGACCGTATGCGATTGCAACTTGGCGTCCGAAAGAAAATAATGAAGGCATCTGTAAAGAAAAAAAATTTTAATTAAGATTTATGTAACAAAGTGTATAACCTATAATTATCCAAATAATATAAAATAAACTTACCGATCGCAGATATATTTTTGAGTCTTGTGTTTGCTCAGTTGCGAGCTCACGAGCCGGGATAAATTCTTGATCCATGCGAAATGTCCCACGCTGTTGTCATCTTCAATGTACATCAGATTCACATGCTTGTCCCGTTTCTGGTCCGAAAGACGTATCGGGACAATGTTTTTGTCTTCGATGCCATACACATTGATTGAAATGTCATTTGCATGTTCAAATTTTTTAATCTGATTCACAGTCACTGGAAACTCAATGTCACGGAGATTCAACACTGTCGCGTAATGCAGGTACGATGATTCCCGTTCCACATTCCTTTCGGCGGGATACAGAGCGGCGACAACTGCCCACGTAAAACACGCATTGTCCTTTGATTGCATGTTAATCACCGCTCTCTTCATCATAATCTCCCGCGGTAACTTGATGTGACATCCCGCGCGCATGGGATTATACTTGTTTATATTTACGGTCAAGTTCAGTATTCGCGACAATGCCCACCCGCTATCGCGTTCCTGAAACTCTTCCAGAGACGCTAGGATGGACTCGGTAACGCGCCGTTCGTACCACTCGCGTAAATCGGATGTGCGAAAGAGTTCATAGTTTCTCGTATTCACACTTTTATTCGCGTGTTTATCACCCGACACAAATTCACCATTGAATATAGTGTTCACTTTTACATAATTGTGTTTTTTTAGAGCGTCCTGCACATGTTCCAACAGAATGTCTTTGGCATCTTCGAGAAATTGGTGCGGTTCGATGTAATTATAGTTTATCACCGCACCAATCGATACGCGACTCTCGAACGCCGTATCAATTTCGCGCCACACAAGTGCATTTTGACGCGCACTACATCCGGCACCCGCGTGTACGAAACGTCCACGTACCGAATTTTTCAAACTTTCGAAGCGCGCGATCTGAGCAATTAGCGATTGTCGATATCCGATCAATAATCGCGGCCGTTTGATTCGACTTTGCTCTTCCAGCGACTCGATGTACTCGTCGTATCGTTGCTCCCACACAATGTAGTTTTCCAACGAATCAAGCAAAGCGGATTGTTCTCGCAAAATTTGCTCCTCCATATTGCTAACGTACACTTGCAAAATTTAGCGTTTCTAATGACTGTCCTGATGCACTTTAGCTACTGGTGGGGTGCGTCTCTCTATCATGATTTATATATCGTCTCATGCATTGTTTTATCATCGAACATTCTAGAATGATTTCATCTTACAAAAAAATTCCCTGTAGTGCCGTGTGCAATTTGATCTTAATAATTTCGCGTTTTGTCACGTACATTTGAAAAATCTAACGTGATTGCATCAGGCGCAGCCGTACATCGGCGCTCGATTTTTGCAAATTCAGCTAAATCTTTGTCTAGGGATGATACACATTTTAAACTTGGCGATTATTTTTTCACTATTTGTCACATACATTTGAATAATTTTGACGTGATTGCATCAGGCGTAGCCGTACATTGGCGCTCGATTTTTGCAAATTCAGCTAAATCCTTGTTCCGAAGATGATGATGTCATCGCAGCCGTACATCGGCGCGACAAAATTTTGGAAGAAATTAAAATGTTGCGTCAGCAATAATCCCCTCTACATCACAATTTACGATACTATTTGAATTGATATTAATTCTAATACGATTGTAGTATTGCATCAATCGCGCATGTGAAAGGTTTATCGCTGAAGAAATATTAATTTCTGCGTTCTGATTCGAAACGGTGAAACTCCACCGTGTAAGAAGCAAAAATGCGACACGTAAGTTTAAATCGTTTAAAAATTTGTTACTTATTGATTTTTAATATTGTTGTATAATTATTTATATTTTATAGTATTCAGCCTCGTCGTGCAGCTCGTATTCTTGGCAGAAGGTACGCTCTAACCCCGACGTCGTACAAGTATTTGGACATTGGAATAAGCGTTGGAGCTGATTCTCGGCGATAATGGAGGCAATCAAATAGTGTTGCCCTTTTCAACGTGGAATTTGTTGATGCGGAAGCAAGCAGACGTTGAACAATTTCTACAATCGACTGTTCCCCCCATTAAGGATTGGAGATTTAACGATTGAAATGTATCAATCGAAAATTGTAAAACTCACATTATGCTGCAATTCTTTGTACATGAAACCAGAAACGTTATTACATTTATTTAATTTTGAAAATTGTATCGATCATATGCACAATTGGTTATGCGAGAATATGTATCTCGTAAATGAAAAATTTAAACAATTTCAAACTGTATTACAACGTAGTAATATTACTACTGTATGCGATGCTCTAAAAACGATACGCGAGAGTGATGTCTTTGACAGCGAATCATTGATCGATTGCGAATTATTAACATGTGCTGTAAATGATATTCTTTACGATGCGTGCAATAAATAATTATTTTTATTCCATCTATGATTTTATTTCTTTATATGAATAAGAATAGTCGACAATTTTTCTCAACACGCTCCGCCAAAGATGTAGAGAAATGCTGAGGTAGATGAGACGCGATGCTCTAGTTGGAATGAGACGCGAGATATTAAAAGATATATAATGAAGAGGAGTCTGCGGCATTAGAATATTATTTCGTTGTTCTTTGCGTTTCGTTAGTCTTGTGTGTTTCGTTGATCTCTTATTATGGATGAAGAAGACGTAATTTTCATCGACGATGAAGATATGGATGTCATTATCGTCGACGAGGGTATTGAAGAAATTATTATCATTGATGATGATGATGATAACCAAATGGATATTGATGATGATGATAACCATATGGACATTGGCAATCTAGCAGATGAGGATGGATCTGATGTAGAAATAGAACCCTTGACAGACAGTGCTTACAATAGTGACAATAGTGATGCTGAACTAGTACAACAGAAACAGCGACATTTAGACTTACCCGAAATATTAACATTAAGCGAGGCAACAAAGATATGTTGCATTTCCTATTTTTACATGGAAAATGGATCGAGGTATTGCGCTGATTGCTTTCTGAGTCTATCGGAATTGTTTCTGGAAGCTACATCTGTTCGGCAACATAGAATCACAGCTTATTGCAACATAGATAATATGTCATGCAAAGAGTGCAGGAAATCTCTACTTCTAATACTGCCGTGTGACATGTGCCCCATTTGCACATATTAAATAAATGGATAACATTGTAAGTATCTTTCCATTTATATTATATCATAAAGTATCTTAAAATAAATTATTAAAATCTAATAAAATATGTATCTTTTCTGTTACAGAAGCGGTCTCCCCTTAACCTGGCGCATCGCCTCCTCAGCCAGGCGCATCACCCCTTAAACTTCCTGGAGCGACCCCTTAGCCTTCCAGGAGCGCCCCCCCCCAAATATTGTTATTTTTAAATATTATTTTATATTTTATTATTAGATTTTATTATTATTCTTATTTTTAAGTACACACACACACATTGTATAAAATACACACATTTTTAATAAATATATATATTTTAATTTTAAAAAATGTGATTATTTACACGCCTCTCCTTGCGTTCCCATTCCTGCGTCTCTCTCGCGTTAGTTGTAAGTCTATCTCTTTCTCTCGCGATTAGAATAAGTAATCTCTCTCACGCTAGGACACAAAAAGTACACATTTAAATAAATTTTATTTGATTTTAATTGAGAAAAAAATCTAATTATTTACGCGCCTCTCCTCGCGTCCCCATCCTTGCGTCTCTCTTGCGTTAGTTGTAAGTCTCGCGATATTATCATTCTCTCTTTCGCGCGCGCACTAATTGTAAGTCTCGCGATATTATCGTTCTCTCTCTTGTTCACGTCGTCTTGGCGCTATCGTTCTCTCTTTCATATGCGTTCTCTTTCACTCGCGTTGTTCTTGCGCTATTGTTCTCTCTCGCACGCGATGTCTTAAAATATTATCGTTTTCTCTCTTTCGCTTAGAATATACTCGTTGTTCACTTACCTTTGCGTCGTCCTTCTCCCACCTATACGTCGTCCTTGTCCCACGTTAACGCCATCCTTGTCGCACTCGTAGTACTGTCCTCTTCACACACACTTTGCACTGTCCTTTTCCCACACGTAGCGCTGTCCTTCTCACACCACCGTCCATCGGTCGCGCCGCGGATCCCCCTTCACTGCGCGGACCCCCTCGTCCATCGCTCGCGCCGCGGATTCCCTTCACCTCGCGGACCCCCTCATCCATCGGTCGCGTCGCGGATCCCCTTTCCCCGCGGGTGACGTCACCCACCGCGCGCCGCGGTTCCTCCTTCCCCGCGCGTGACGTCACTCCCCCCCGCACCACGGTTCCCCTCGCGCCTCACCCCCCCTGAGAGGACCTGAGTTAGAATCCCCTTGGTCCTACTATTTACGCAGAAGATTCTTTCTCTCCTTATGTTATATGATAAATATACCGAATAGGGGACCTAGTCCCAATAACCTTGATCTTGACATATGTTGTCAAGGTCACTGTCCTGAGTAACGTGCAGGAGGTTTTAGCCGTCGCTCGTTGTTCTTGAGTGGAAATTAAGACATATGTTGTACATATACATTCTACATATGTAGAAGAATGTCGTAAGCTTGCCTATAGACGAGCTCAAGAAGCGAATCAACCTAGCACCTCGGGAAACGGACAGGGCGTTCCGATGAGGATCGACGTCCGCCGGAACGACTTACAACAAGGACGTCCTGCCTATCTTATTCAAAAAAAGATCAACACAACGACTCCCCCGGAACAAACCTCAGAATCTGCCAAATAAATGATACAAGACAGTCCATGGAATCACCATACTATTACTCTAACTTCTCCTGATTTAACAAATTATTGCAAATTTATGGTTAACTCCGGATCAGGGCTCAACCTCATTAAACAAAAATGTTTGGGACATGTCATTCTTGATAAAACCAACTCCTTGTCCCTACAAGGAATAGCATCTGAAACCATTATTACTTTGGGAGCAGTTTCAATATTTATACTCGGAGAACTAACTGAATTTTATGTCATATCCGATTTAATCGGATTTGCTCAGGATGGAATCCTAGGTAACAGATTCCTGAGGGAACGATCTGCTATACTAAATTATAAAGACAATTGTCTACAATACGAGGAAGCAAGAATTCCTTTCTCCAACGTAAATACTATATGTTTAAAGAAAAGAACGGTTACCCCCTGTTCCTTCTATATCTCAAATCCCGAAAAACAAAATGGTACAGATTCCCTCCTGTACACAAAGAAGAAATTAATAGACAAGTGAACGAATTATTGTCTTCAAACCTAATCGAACCATCAACATCTCCTTATAATTCACCCTTGTGGATAGTTCCAAAGAAACCGGACTCCCTGGGAAACAAAAAATGGCGAATAGTAATTGACTACCGAAATCTTAATGAAAAAACAATAGGAGATGCCTACCCTTTACTTAATATAACCGATATATTGGACCAACTTGGATCCGCTAAATATTTTTCTATACTGGATTTAGCTTCTGGTTTTTATCAAATACCCATGGCAGTTAAAGACGCCCATAAAACCGCATTTTCTACACCATACGGGCACTATCAGTTCAAAAGAATGCCATTCGGACTGAAGAATGCCCCAGCGACCTTTCAAAGGTTGATGGATAATGTCCTCTCAGGACTCCAAGGAAACGAATTGTTCGTTTATATGGATGACATTGTCATATATGCGAGATCCCTGAAAGAACACGAAATTAAATTTGAAAGACTAATGCAAAGATTAAAAGCTGAATTTAAAATTACAACCAGACAAATGCGAATTCTTAAAACGTGAAGTAATGTACCTGGGACATATAATTGGATCAGGTGGAGTCAAACCTGATCCCGTTAAAGTAAAAGCGATTATGAATTTTCCTATCCCGAGGAATCCAAAAAACATCAAACAATTTTTAGGATTAGCCGGATATTATAGAAGATTTATACCTAATTTTCCAAAAGTCGCAAAACCATTAACGGATCTTTTGAAGAAAGACCGGAAGTTTGAATGGACTAAAAAGCAAATAGAAGCCTTTGACATCCTAAGGAATTCGCTATGTTCTGAACCTATTTTACAATACCCTGACTTTACTAAACCATTTATATTGACCACTGACGCATCCGGATATGCAGTAGGAGTCCTCAGCCAAGGACCGTTCGGGAAAGATCTCCCCGTCGCCTATACTTCCCGCATTCTGAATCCTGCCGAGCAAAATTATTCAACAATAGAAAAGGAATGCTTAGCCATTATTTATTGTGTAACTCATTTTCGACCATACCTGTACGGAAGATTATTCACCATAGTAACCGATCATAAACCATTAGTTTGGTTACATTCAGTTAAAAATCCTTCATCCAGACTATGGAAATGGAGAACGAAAATATCAGAATATCAATATGAGATACAATATAAGAAGGGAACATTAAATAATAATGCTGATGCATTATCTAGAAACCCACCTGCTAATCCAGTCGCTCCGTTATTCCTTATCGACGACGTTGAGTATTCATCCGACGAATCTATATTCTCCCATAAACCTCAAAGATCTCGAGGAAACCCCAGTGAATCTGGAAAACAAAATAAAGAAATTAGTCAACAAAAACCAAGACCCCCCACAACAACCTACCCAAAACCCTTCCTCTGCCAGAGTTCGAACCCCAGAAGACCTTCAAAACCACCCCGTCGAACAAGGAGATGATGATAACTACACTGTAAAAAAGTCGGTAAATTTACACAAATAATAGATGTAAAAATTACATAAATACACAAAATCATGTAATTTTAAAAAAAGTTATATTATTTTACAGAAATTTTGTAATTTTACAAAAATTATGTAGATTTGTCTATTATTGTGTAAATATATCTTATTTTATATGGAAAATTACATAAATAATATAATATTTCAAATATTTTATGTAATTATCCTAATTTTTGTAATATTACCAAAATATAATGGTAATATCTCGCTGCAGAATATGCGCGATGTGATGGCATTAATGGATTTGTTCTTTTTAGCTGAACTGGCTGTACTAGCTCAGAGTTTATCTTTTCCTCTCCATATAGAAAAGAGAAAAACAAACTCTGAACTAGTGCAGCCAGTTCAGCTAAAAAGAACAGACCTTATATCTCGAGATAGGCGCGCAGCAGCTACTCGTAGTTGATTGTTAGCGATCGCGTAAGCAGCGCTGTCGCATGCGTGTTATAAGTCTGACGTACTAGTAATGAATTGGCTAAACCGTCGAAATGACGATCATCGGAAAGCTGCCAGTTCGTGTTCGTGCGTGATTGCATATTGCATCAGCCATTAGTCATTGTACTTTCTAGCCCTAAGCATTGTCCGATTGTCCGGATCCCGAAGTGCGTGAATTTTTATATATTTCTGCTGTGAGAGAGAGAACATCCGTATAACATTCATCGAGATTATCGTCTTTGTTCAATTTGCCTAAATCGTTATTGTTTGTTCGATCACGCAATCTCTTGGTCTCACAAGATAGGTAAGTAAAATATTTTAATAATTAGTTTCGAAACATATACATTATAAAGAATAGCTGTTCATTGTTATTTCGTTCAATCTTTATAATATCATTATTTTTTATATTGTAATGTTCAAACAAAAAATTTTTTGCATATATATTTGTAAATTAATAGAATCTTTCATGCTTTTTAAATAGAATTTTTTCGTTTTTACATAAATTCAACTTACAATCGTAAAAATTATTTGAAAAATCACAGTTTTACATACATATAATTTTGTATTTTTAATTTTATAAATATTAATTTTTAAATTTGTTAAAATCTAAGTTTGTGCTATGTAATCTGACATATTTTTAACTTAAAATTTGCAGTGATATATAATAAAAGAAAGAGGATTCTTCTAATGACTTTGAGCAGATCATCTCTAACTATTAACTTCGTTCTGTTTATTTCCTCATACAACGTTTTCTAAAGCAACATTCCAAACAGTTGAGTGAGTCTACAAAAAAAATTTACCAAGGACAAGGTAAGATCATAATATGATATGTTTTATTAATTGATTTCAAAACATGTATACAAATGTTATAATTGTCATTGTAATATCATTCACTTGTGACTTGTGACATTCAGTTTTATTTTCCTTTTTTCAATAATTCTTCATATGAAATATGTTGCAGTTACTACTTTGAAAGGAAATATCCTTATATGAATCCTATCTCAGTCCAATTTTATTTCTCCTTTCACATAAACTCCTTCCTACACAATTATAAATTTCTTTATTTATTTATTTGAAGATTAAATATTGAACAATGTTCAAATGTGTAATGTGCAACAGTACATTTTCATCCATTCTTTTGTATAACAAGCATCAAATTTTTCATAAAAACATGCCTTATTTAAAAATTATTTGTCTGTTCAAAAACTGTGGGCAACATTTTAATAAATATGTTAATTTTAAAAAACATATTCTTAGATGCCACACAAGAAATTATAAAGAAAGAACATGTGTTACTTATTGTTGCAAAGAAAAAAACTGTAACAATTATTTTACAAATAGAGTAGATTTTCATAAACATTTATATAATCATATTAGGCAAAGTAAAATTGGGATTTGTTGTGGATATCGATCTTGTCTTCTAAATAACACAATTTTCAAGACAGTCAATAATTATGCAGTGCACATATGTAGACATCATTCATATAATAATAATGAAAACAATTTTGATAAGCAGTTTATTGTTAATAACGAAGAATTTAATTTTGATGTGAGTAACAATTTCAATCTTGTTTCTCAAGAGATAACTTCAAATCAAGTTTTTGGTGATATAGAAAATACTAAAAAAGCTATTTCACAATTATATTTAAATTTGACTGCAAAATATTTTCTAACAGAATTTGCTCTACAAGCTGTAATAGATGGTATGTCATCTATACCGAAACTTATTCATGAACACTTTATTAAGTCTTTAAATGAAAGTGATATTCAAGATGATATAAAAGATAAAATTAAAGATATGTTTCAACACAGTTATTCTTTTTTTGAAAATATTCATAATTCCATTAATGGTAGTCTTCGAAATACGTATTCAAGAAATATATATTTTCAACAAAATTTTCATATTGTGATGCCTGTACAAATTAATTTAGGAATTGATAACAATCACAAACAATGTTTTTATTATTATATTCCAATTTTCAAAACTATTAAGGTTTTATTACAAAATTCTGATATTCAACACTTTTGTTTAAATTTATTTCAGATTTATAATAGTAATGCGCTCTTTGATATTAAAGATGGTAGTGTATTAAAAAACAATAATTTCTTTCGTAATAATAAATATACATTACAAATTTTATTGTATCAAGATGCATTTGAAATATGTAATCCTTTGGGTTCAGCCAAAAAAAAATTTAAACTTGTTGGCGTATATATGGTGCTAGGAAATTTACCCCCTTACCTCAGATCAAAACTTGATAATATACAGCTTGTTATGTTATGCTATGAAAAACATGTAACATTTTTTGGTTGGGAAAAAATAATGGAATATCTTATAAATGATTTAAAATGTTTAGAAAATGGAGGAATAGATATTAATGTTGGTAATAAAACAATAAATTTTGTTGGCACTGTTGTTGCTATGTTGGGAGATAATTTAGGAAGCCATCAAATTGATGGTTTTACCGAAAATTTTAATTCTGAATATTTTTGTCGTTTTTGTGATATAACTCAAAATGAATTCCAATCAAAGTATGCATGTACTAATATAAACAGAAATTCAGATAATTACAATTTGTGTGTCACACAAGCAAAAAATATCATGAAAGCTGTAAAGGGAATAAAAAATGATTCGCCTCTGAATAAACTGAATTATTTTCACATTTGTAATCCAGGATTACCACCCTGCATAGCACATGATCTTTTTGAAGGAATCGTTTCATATGATATTATACAGGGTGTCCCATTTTAATGCCCCACCCCAAATAACTTTCTTATTTTTAATTTTAGAAAAAGATGTTTCAGACAAAAGTTGTATGGTTTCGAGGGGGACATAAGATGGTACCATTAATTTGATCTTGAAGAGTCACATGAAGGTTACGTGAAGATCATTTTCAATTTCTTAAATGGAACACCCTATATATTTTTGCATATTCTTGTAGCTTATCTCGAGAGCTTTCCAAAACACTATAAATAAACATTTTTTCATCAAGTACGTTTCGAGTAATGAGGCTTGAAATCATTTCTTAATTTTACATAAACCATAAAATATCTTGTAAAATATTCATTTTTTGATTATCTTACCTTAATACTTTTATGTACAAAATAATGAGAGAAATCCATTGGTGCAAAGAAAACATACAGTTGTTTTTAAGAAAAAAATATGTAATTTGCAATTAACAATTCCATATTTTTTCTTAAAAACAACTGTATGTTTTCTTTACACCAATTGATTCCTCTCATTATTTTGTACATAAAAATATTAAGGTAAGATAATCGAAAAATGAATATTTTACAAGATATTTTATGGTTTATGTAAAATTAGGAAATTACTTCAAGCCTCATAATTCGAAAAGTACTTGATGAAAAAATGTTTATTTATAGTGTTTTGGAAAGCTCTCGAGATAAGCTACAAGAATATGCAAAAATATATAGGGTGTTCCATTTAAGAAATTGAAAATGATCTTCACGTAACCTTCATGTGACTCTTCAAGATCAAATTAATGGTACCATCTTATGTCCCCCTCGAAACCATACAACTTTTGTCTGAAACATCTTTTTCTAAAATTAAAAATAAGAAAGTTATTTGGGGTGGGGCATTAAAATGGGACACCCTGTATATTGTATAAAATATTTTGTGAAAGAAGGTTGGTTTCCTTATCAATTTCTAAATTATAGATTGCAAAAAATGAAGTTTTTGTACGAAAATGTACGTAATTGTATTCCTCTTATAAGAGATTCAACTAAAATTGCAGGCACTGCAAGTCAAATCAGAAAAATATTATTAATATTTCCCTCAACAATCTTTGATGTAGTTAAGAATATTAAGGATGATGTTTGGATATTAATGTTATATCTTCGAGAAATATGTTCTTTAATTTGTGCTCCTGCTTTGTCCTTTGGTCAGATTGCGTTATTACAAGAAAAGATAAATGATTACTTATCATTGAGAGTAAAATGTTTTCCAAGTATCAAATTAAAGTCGAAGCATCATTATATTTCTCATTATCCCATTTTAACTACATGTTTTGGTCCATTGAAACACTTATGAACCTTGAGGTTTGAAAGCAAACATAGGTATTTTAAAAACATTGTTAAACATTCCCAAAATTTTAAGAACGTAATTAAATTATTATCACACAAACATCAATTTTTGCAAAATAAATATTTCAATAATAATTATCGTACTTTAGTAATAGCAGATGATGCACAAGAATATATTTCTCAAAACTTTAATGATCAAGTTTCTTTCATTATAACAGATTATTTTCATAAAAGAGAAAATGAAAATATAAAGTACATATCCTCACAAGTTACTTTTAAAGGTATAACGTATAAAAAAAATATGTGTATCTGTGTAGGTAAAGATTGTTTTGATTATTTCACTCTATGTAAAATTAAATACATTTTGATAAATAACTGTTATACAAACATTTATTTTTTAGGTACCATAACAAAAATTACATATAATCCTGATTTTGGCATATATGAACAGTTCGAATTGAAAGGTCTAGATTGCAATGTAGAGAAAATTTTGTTGTTCCCATACACTTCCTTACTTGCACCACATCCTATCCTGGAAACTAATTTAAATTCTATTCCTGTATATGTCTTCAAGTATGCACCTCTTGATTCATAAATTTGGATCTTCAAATGATGTAAGCAATTTATACTTCAACGTAAATTGTTACATTATGCATGTATATATATGTTCCTTTATTTTAGATGTCGTATCTCTATAAAGTCTGGTCTGCCGATAGAAAAAATAAAATATCACTTATACTTCGTGAATCAGATGATATGCTAACAGATCTTATTACAAAAAGTAATATTAAACTTGGAATTGTTGGTTCTGTTCTTGTCATAGAGAAAGATGGCACAATAATTGATGACAATGAGGTTCTAAAATTTTGTTCCGGTGAAATTTTAATGTTACTACGACCAGAAGAATCCTGGTCTGTACAAAATAAAACTGCAGTTATGTCTTCTGATACTGCTTCACTCACATCTAGTTTAAATGAGGAAACTTTTTCGCCATCATCAAGTTCGCTATCTATTTCATCTCCAATAAATGAAATATCAAATAATAAACAAGTAGAACTTGAATTTTGGATAAATTTTCAAATACCATGGAATAATTTAGAACCAACAGTGCTTAAAGAACTGCAAAATGGAAGTCGCAGTAAATATGTAATAAATGCAGTTGTGAACCGTACCGTTTCTGAAATGAGAAACGTTCAAGAATTTATACCATCCAAAGCGTTTAAAATAATAGCTGAAAAAATTATTAATAAATACCCAAACTTTTAAAGATATAAATGAAGATGGTACATGTTTTGGCGATGGATTTCATACCACATATTTAAAACTTCGAGACCGAAATTGTTACTTAAATAGGCCACATATGAAAAGAAGTCTAAGCCAAAGTTTAAATATACCTATAAAAAAACAAAAGAAAGTATTATCCGCTAAAGCAGGATGTAGTAATTGGCAACCAGAAAAATATATTGATACAGAAACAGAGGAAACAATTGAAGAAAAGACTAAATTTCTATGTCAAATAGTTGACGATGATTCATCAAGAAACGATCTTAAAATTCAACACAAAATTAATTCCTATCTTGAAGCTACATATCCTGCGCAAAGATTATTTTTGAACAATGTTCATGAAATACCTAGTATCAAAAATATTAAAACCACGTGGCCGATACTTTTACAAAAAAAATTTATGTTTTGGCATTATGAAAAACTAATGGGACGTTCTATAGATCTTCTAAAGGAAGAAATTATAAAAAAACAAGAAAAAATTCTCAATTATGGACAACATAAAAAATATAAAGATATCAATGATTCTAATAATCCAACAGAGATAAAATTGATACAAATTATAAGGAGACATTTTAAAGAAGATTTTGAAGGATTATTTAAAACATATCCTGTAAATATTTTCTTTAAATATATTTATTATGCTTATATATTTATTTTGCTTATATGAATGTCATAGACTTAATTAATACTGAATATAACTTATTTAACAGGAAGGAACATCGTTGCAGGATATAAAACCACCAACTGTGGCACCATGCATCATAATCATAAGTAATTTCACTATATGTAGTTATACTAAATTTAACTTTAGTAAATTTTTATTGTTATATGTTTGCAATTGCTTTCATTATCGTATATTATATTATTACAGATGACGCAGCATGTCGAATGTTTTATTTATATATAGAAAATGTATTGATTGAGAGGACAATTTGCTTTTATGAAGCTTTGAAAATGTTGATGTCCGTATATTACATTTTCAACATGGAATATCCCATAAATTGTACATGTACTTTAGAATTTTTACAAAAGTATTTTTTAAATATTCATCCACTTGCTGGTTCAAAATCTCGTAGGATATCAACAAAATACAAAGTATTATCACTCTTTAATAAATTAAGAGATACGTCGAACAAAGAAAATACTGCTACACACAAATAGTGTAGTGTGTATGTACATATGTATGTACAACAACAGTAAGCATTATTATGTTATTTATATCAAATTTGTATTAATGGCATATGCACACATTGTATCTTTATGGTACATTTTTATATCATTTTATAATCTTTATTAATATTTTTATTTCTTTCAGAAAAAGATAAAGATCCTATATATTATAGCATGATATACTTTTCCTATGATATACTTCCTATCCTATGATATACTTTTTAGTTTAGTTTCTAAGAAAAATAAATTTTTAATTTATCATAAATACTGTCAATTGATTGCAAAGGTGTTACATTTCGGATACGTGGTTAAAATGAAGACATTTTTTCATGAAAAAAGAAGATTTTTTTTCTGTGAGTTCTTAAGTTTGGGATTAAATTGCATATAAATATTTACTTTATAATCTGTGTTATTTTTTTTTAGTTTCAGAAAGGGATATTTATGTACATTACGATATGCTATATATGTTACTTTTTAATTTATACTTTCTAATTAGAATAAAATTTAAAAATTTTATTCATTTTATCAAATACTATATAGACTATACAGTCAAAGGAATTATTACGGATACATGGTTTAAATAAAAATTAAGAGATCATTTCTTTACGATTTTCTTCATGAAAAAAGAGGATATTTTTTTTAATTTGTGAGTTCTTAAATAATTCTAGAATTAAATTGAATATAAATATTTACTTTATATCTGTATAATCTGTATTAATATAGTTTTTTGTTTCAGAAACTGATAAAGTTCTATACATTGCGGCATCCTATAAAATATAAAATCCGAAAAAATATACGATATACAAATGTATCGATGAATGAAAGCGTATCCTTATGGATACGCTATAATACCGATTTTAAGTTGAGATCGAAATTTGACTTTATCAGTTGGTTTCTCGCATTCTTTCTATTTATATTATAATTTAACCTATCTATGTAATTTTTCGTAATAAAATACATTCTGCATAGAGCACAATTCATAATTCATGTCATGCGGCAGAACCATGCTGATAAAAAAACAACTTCGATTTAAAGCGAAAAAAAAGTTTACGCGCATTTCGGAAATTGCGTGATTTAAGTCAATTTAGCGGGTACATCAGTATTACAACTTCGTGATTTTAGGATTAAATGCAATTTCCAAAGATAATATGTTTAAACGAGAGAAATCTTAAAAGGTTGAGGCAACTCGATTAAACAATATGTTATTATCAACAGGCAATAATTTAGACATAAGATATTTAATATATTACTTACAAAAAGCTCATTGCTTTTCAGATGATTATAAAAGGAGCTTATAATTTAAGATACGTATTGTACTTTTATGCTTTATTAAGTGATCTATAATGAGATTATATTCCAAAGATTTTTGATACAAGTACGTATTTGAGTTTAGATATAACGTGCGATAAAAGTAGGGAGATTTGTAAAGTCCATTTTAGATACATATTGGATTTTTATTTCGAGCAAATTTTGAAAACTGCGTACTTACCACGTTTTTTTTTTTTTTTAATTTTCCATTTATATTCTGACATGTCAATAACATGATTACTATTTTTTTCTTGCGATGAATATTAAAGAATCAATATTATTTGCGACAATTATAATCCACCACAAAAAAATCGTTAGATACTTTAGACATAGATTTACGATGATATATTTACTAAAAAGAGATTGCATTGTTTTTTTTTCTTTTTTATAATGCAACATTCGTAATATCGAAACGTTATAAAAAACTTGACATTGTAAATGTAAAACTTAACATTTTAAATAAAACAATTATTAATATTGTAGAAAATGATTGAATTATTTAAAGCATAAATATTTATTTCTCCAGCCATCTAGTGTATATAAATAAATTTATTTGTTATAAGGGATGTCAATTAAGCTTGACGTTTAAAAATAGGTCGATTTTCAATATTTTTTTTCACGCTGATATTGACAAAATCAGGCTTTTATATATAGTATATTGTTTTAAAAAATGAAACTTATAAGTTTTTCAATAAATGAAACTTACAAGTAAAATTTATATGTTTTAAGTATGCAAAAGCCTTTGTCATGCCAATATCAGCGTCAAAAAAAAAAATTGAAAATATATCTACTTTTTCAGCGTCAAGCTTAGTGATACCAGTTAAATAATAATTAAGCAGATTGCAGAAGTGAATTTACATAAAAGTAAAATTAAAATAATAATGTAATACAACTTTTTGAAGTTAAAATATTTAATATTTTAATAGTAAATGTACACAACAGAGTGTATTGAAAATTTTACTTACAAGTAATTTTCTTTGATAATTTTTGTAAAAATAACATTTTAAAGTGTAATATCGCAAACCTGTATAATATTATTACAAAAATAATGTAAACTTGTAATCGTAAAACATAAATTTCATATTTTTATTTGTAATAACTGAAATGCGTGAAGTATTATTACATTCTGTTGTGTAAATTCAATATTTGAATGTTTAGTATTCCAATTTCAAGAAGTTTTATTACATTTCTTATTCTGTAATTTTGCATGCTATTGTTAATTTATTTCTGTAATTTGCTTAATTACAAATTAAAGAATTTATTTTACTTGCATACTGCAAATTTACAAATGAGTGGAAATTTACACCTATTATAGTGGGTCTTAAAATTACCCACAATAATAGGTGTAATTTTACACAAAATTTTTTTACAGTGTACGCACTTAGCATTGAAGAAGTGACCGAGTCCACCGAAAGCGATGACGAAAATTACGAAGAAATATTAGACTCTGACGTTGTACCACACCGACCAGCTCCACCCGCTTCCCCCCCATGGAGCCAAGCTTTAGCACGGGAAGTCAGAGGAAGTTTATTACAGCAAAAAGACAATCATGTTATTTTTATTTATTTAAATGGAGCTCCTTACGACAAGTGTGCGAAAGCCTATCAAGAAGCTAATTTACTCCCCAAATATGAGGGACTAACTTTCGAAAGGGCAAGGGTATGTACCGTAGAAGGAAACACTCTGATCGCCCTCCCCATTAAATATAACAACCGCACTCTCATAGAAACTCAAAATCTCAAAAATTGCTTACGCTCTCTAGTAGACGTCATTACCGAAATTGAACTTCCTTCCTTGAGCATCAATAAGACCGAACGTTTTGATGGCCTTCCATGGTCATACATTCTAAACCAATTTAAAAGATACTTACAGGAATTACCAATTTATATAACAATATGTTTGGATTTAATCCAAACACCTGAAATAGGCAACCGACAATCTCTGATTTTAGAAAATCATGCCTCTGCCGTTGGTGGACATAAAGGCGTGACAAAAACTTACAATCGTCTTAGAGCTCAGTATTGTTGGAAAACAATAAAAAGAGACATCCAAGAATTCATTAGAAATTGCCGCGACTGCCAATTAAAGAAGCTAACCAGGGTAAAAACCAAACAACCTATGGTTATCACAGATACTCCCGGTTCTGCTTTTGATAAACTATCTTTAGATATTATGGGACCCCTTCCCATAACCATGAAAAATAATCAATACATACTGACTATGCAAGACTTATTGACTAAATATTCCGTCGCCGTACCATTAAGAGAAGCTACTTCTCTAACAATCGCGGAACAACGCTTTCACGAAAGACTTTATTTGTATTTATGGTACACCCCGCGCTATATTAACCGATCAAGGAACAAATTTCCTGTCTGCTTTAATACGACCATTAACTAGGAGATTCCGTATCCAACATTTTAAAACTACCGCATATTATCCACAATCTAATGGATCCTTAGAGAGATCTCATCATGTGCTAACTGAATACCTAAAAACTCAGATAGACAAGGAAACAAATTGGGATGAGTATATCAGACTCGCCATGTTTTCTTATAACACCAGTGTTCATGAAGGCACAAAATATTCACCCTACGAGCTAGTTTTCGGACGAATAGCCCGACTACCCTCAGCCCACCCTATTATTGAAGAAAACATCGAACCTACGTATCACGAATATATCACCAACCTCTTCAATAAAATCGGTGACTTACAAGCACAAGCCAGATTGAACCTCATACAAGCTAAGGAGAGAAGTAAGAGGTATTACGACCGAAATCAAAACCCACGACAATTAGAAAAGGGAATGTATGTATTCTTATTGAAAGAACCACAGAAGGGGAAACTCTCCGACCAATACACGGGCCCTCACGAAGTACTTGAAATTTTACCCCCTAACGTCAAACTCAAGGTCGGAAAACATGTCCGACTTGTTCACGTAAACAAAATAAAATTGTCACATCATCAACCTGGATGAAATAATAATTTAACCTTCTCATTTTACAGATGCTTTGACACAGACGGCTACTCAGCCGAGGCTGGATGCCGCCTCTCTAGGGCGTGCGCAACAGGCCTTCCTGTATGCCCATTACATGCACGTCATTGGGGCACTCAACCTCGACGACTAAACCCAGCATATTACCCCTTCTTTAGATGTTTTACATGTGCTCAACCTGTAGCCCTGTGCACGTCTCTGTGGGATTGCAGAAGGTGTTCCCTGTACTCACAAGCAGAACAGATGCGAGAATTTAGAGCAAATCGAAGTTGTTGATAATTCAATTCACAATGAGTAATGCCGGCGATCCTTCTTGCAACCCTATCCATCAATTTTTTGCACATTTGCCAAATCTCCATAGGGCACAATGTCGGAAAATCATATTCTATAGAAGATACATCGGGAAAACCCGCATTCCTACCCGCATGTGTTGTCCTTGCTATAGGCTCAGACAACTTAGAATTAAGCCTGACCTAGTAATCTGTCATTGGGTAACCTATGGTAACCTAAGCTTTCCTACCTGTGAATATTGTAAATCCACCTTAGAAATCGTCCGTCCCATCCTGCACTGAATGCATTTTCTCCTACCTCAAACGAGCCCTACATGAGAGAAACCATGGAGGGAATATAAACTCACTGGAAGCTTTCGCTTTTTGCAGAACGCACAGGCAGGGCTTACGAGCCTAAAAGGGACAAAGCGCGAAATGTGCCCACCACTAAAATCAAAAGCGCCAGCGCATCCCTTATTGGACGATTTATTTTTTAATAGCCTACACGTAAAATGCGTCACTATTATGACACACGATGTGTTAAACTCCGAGTACGCGTATATTATATGTACTAGTTGTTATAAACCCGAGGTTCATAATCGAGTTTTAACTCGATTTTCACACGTATTTATACGGAACAGTACGGAACAGTACCCACTGAAGAATGTAAATTATGTCAAAAACCATGTCGCGAAAGTCGCCCTCTCTCTGAGTGTGCAAAGTGCCTCCGAGCCTACCATGTATTCGTACAAAAAATAAATAGAGTAAATCAGGAGGTCACTTTTAGACGATCAGTGGGATTGTCTGTTAATTCGGGTACTTTAGATCTAGAATATGGGATAGCAGAAAGGAGGAGTGATCCCAATGACTTTGAGACTTTGGCAGAATCTCTCAAATTGAAATTATGGAACGCACTCCTCATTTCACTGTTCCACCAACATCTCAATAAACCTACACTTAGCCATTATAACTTGCATAAATCAATATTATAATACAGTAATCCTTACTTATATTTTATATCTAAGAAAATATATATATACATGTATGATAAAACTATAGAAATACATATTAATTTTTGGTGGCAGCGGTTAAGTTAGGTTAAAGATATTTAGCAAAAAAAAAAGGGGGGGAAAAAATATATTAATTATAAAAATGAGACAAAAAATCCTTATATCTATATACTTTTCTTGTTAAAACATATCTATCAAAAATTCTTATATACACACACATATATATATATATATATCTAATTATAGATTATATACCGCTACGTACCTGTACTCACTTAGTTGTAAGATTACCAAATATGTTAATCACATACACTCATTTACAATGTACTCAACACTTATGTACGCAAAAGTGAATATATCTATATATGTATATACTCATCAAATCGGAATTGTAATAATTTCAGACTACCATGAAGCCTCTAATCCTACTAATCCTCTTAGGCGAAACCGCTGCATTAATCGGATTTGATTGTGATGGACAATACCTTAATATAACGGCTGTTTCCCTACTTGATGTTGAATGTGACTTAAACATACGAAAACCTAATATCACAGATGTCCATATCCAACTACTCCAATTATCCGACTACAGTTATACCGAAGTTATACAGTGCAAAGTTGAAATATCCAGAAATATCTACCATTGTGGTATGCATTCACATATTTCTGCAGTCCATAATGGGAGAGCCGACGTGCATGAAACTGGATACTCTCAATGCCTGAGAATGCTCCAAGATGGAACACTTTCTTTTGGCAATAACAATCTTATTACCGGTATAAAAGCAAACCACACGACATACCGAAGCATTACCATAGCTGGTCGTGTGCAAGTTGACGGATATTGTAAAGGAGCACAATATAACGATCCATACGGAACATGGGACGACGTTGTCGTCCAAGCTGCCGTAAAAATCTCCTTAAAATCCTCTTACGTTCTTATCCAATTAAATACCGGAAAAATTAAGTTAAAATCCGGCACAACTTGTGACCTCATCGACGGCTCTTGCCTAGATGCTGACGATGGATACACCTTCTGGAAATCCATACCAACCACTACCTGTAATTTCCACCAATATGATGTCCTGTATGAGGGACCTGCCAATAAAATCACTGAGGAAACTTCCGAAGCCCCTGTTATCTACAGTTTGGTTACCCAGGAAATTACCTTCGCTCTTATGACAACCACAGAGTTGCCGCTGTGCGGTTATATTCTTCTACGAACTGAACATCCAAAATTATTTATCCTGGAAGCAAAACCTGGAAATACATTTGCCAGTCGAGGAACAATATCTGTGAACAATCT